>NW_027342327.1:0-226927 GCF_012295235.1 Primulina huaijiensis
CGTTACAATGATAAATAAATTATTATTTTTAGTTTATCATCATAACATTTACCTCAATAAACACATTTTCGAATGCAGGAAGTTAAATTTAATATTGATATTAGATAATTATAGTATTAATTCTAACATTCTTTTTTTTATTCTTCTCAATACATTACTTTTTCTATCTTCAAATATATTAATCTATTTATTATTGTATACAAAGTATAATAACTATTTGGTTAATTGATCACATTTAAGATTAGATGTTTAGAAAAATTTTTAATATATCTTTAAAGACCAATAGATGATGAAATTAGATTTGAAATCAAGAGAAAAATTAAGAAAATGTAGAACACTACATTGCATAAACTTTCGCTTTGTACAGTAACAAAACATAAGGTGAGACCAAGTGAGATACTTATATATATGAGTATAATTCAACTTAGCACATTATAATATTTTTATTAACTCAATTTGTCCTTCGTTTTTACTTCACTAACGTTGTAGTGTAACTCATTCAAGCATTAACTATTTATTTTTTTAGTACATAGTGGCCTCCACTCTCACCGACTTCAATCATTAGAAGTCGTTATTAGTAGTATATATGTAATAGACAATTATTTGGTTTTTATTTTCCGTCTTTTGATTAATTGTGTACTTTTTTATGTTCTACTTAATTCATTTTTAGAATTTTTATTGAAATTTATAATCATGATTAGAAGTGTTGCATGCATACAATATAAAATTAATATATTTTAAAATGTTAATATTGAAGTGTCGAATAAATGTATTAAATCATTATTTAAGAACTTTTAGAAAAATAATATATATCATAATTCAGATTTAAAGATTAACATACAAAAAAGAATTGAGATGAATATCTTTTAAAATAAATCGTGTTAGCCCAAAAAGATTAAATATGATTATTGTAAATGAATTTTTCTTAATTAATTAGAAAATTTTCAGCAAATGCGATGAATTAATTAGAATGTTTTCAATATAGTATGTCGATAAATGTTCTTCCATATGAGTTAGTGATTGAGTCCTTATGAACATTTAAAAAATGTGTCTTTAGTTATAGTAACAGTGTCTTATAATTTAAAATATTAAATGAAACAAATTATCAAGATAAAAAATTAATTAGGAAATTCAAGAATATGTGATTACTCAATTAGTTCAATTGACACACTCTTTAGTTTGCTGATTTAATTGATGTTAAATCCACAAAAACTGAGTTTGACAAAAATTCTTGTAGAATAAAATATAATTATAATAAATTACTTGATTGTATATGTAATAAAATTTTGTATATTTCATATATGTTTGATTTATTTCATTTATAAGGTTGAAATTTTATATATTATGATATAAGATTTGTTATACATCTTAACATCGATAAATTCACTAAAAATTTATATATTAATTTCCGCTACCATATAATTCTGGTTTCACCCCAGACTTTTGTGTATTCGTTTGTTTGAATTTATTATTCCTCATTTTACCAAAACCCATAATATGTCAAACATGAAAGTGAATATTAATTTAAAGAGATGATAATATTTATATATTGTAATAAACATATTTACCCTCACGATACTGATAAAACTAACTTAAAAATAATATGTTGACGAACATATTGTCAGGAATCCAAAAATACAACTCAAATGTCAACTTTGACACTTAATTTTGAGTGACCGCCAAAATATCTCAACAACCCACAATTTTTGGACAAGATAGTAACATCACAATTTTGAAATCAAACTGATATTTTCCATTTCATATTAAGAATTTATGATTGAAAATCGATAATATTAGATATATAGATATTTAATATAAACTCGTGCGAGATCATTTAGGCTCACCTTTAAATGAGTCGACAAAATTTCAACCCAACTCACTTAAATTGTGTGGCGGTGCAGGCCAAACCGACAGACCCAACCCAAATTGACAGCTCAAATCACAACGATCTTTTACCGTGTTTTATTTAAATAATTTATAAATATAAACCGCAAAAAAAATTTTGTTGCAAAAAAAATTAATTTAAACACATAAATTCTAGCAAACTGTCACACGAGTACATGAAAAAAAATTAATAAGACACCAAAGAAAATTCACAATTCTATAATGAGTTATTTCTAAACTTTAATTAATTTAATTTACATAATGAAAAGATAAATAAAAATATAAATCATTGGATTAAAAATAACATAATATAATGTGGGTAGGCATAAAAAAACCAAATACTAATTTGCCTAATAAAACAATATCATTGGATAACAATAACATATTATAATGATGATAGACATAAAAAATTAATTATTAATAAACACACATATTTAAAATATGAATAAAGAGAATGAAAAGACACATTTAAAGTAAACAATTAATGTAAATCAAGCAATTAATAAGGAGAAAAATGAAAATTCACATATAAAGTCACATATTTATATATATAATAGATATATGAATTTGAATTGTGAGCTTACTTTTTTACTCTTTTATTCATTTTATAATTTGTCATCTTCATTTGGTTATTTAAGTAATTTTTCANCTAGTTTGTAATGATTACCTGAAATAGTTTCTGAAAGGCCCAATAAAATTTTTATGTGTATTAAAAAATTTAATGAATGAAAAAAATGAAAGATTTTATGTGTATTTATATACCAAAAAACGACTAGTTTAATTTTAAAAATATATTACAGTTGAAAAAATTGAAGCAAACAATTGAAAAAGAAAAAAAAAGAATCACATGGATGAATTGACTTTTTTTAAAAAAGAAAAAAATGCTTTCTGACATGGGATGCCCTAAGTCACTTTTAAAAAATAATATTTCATTATCAGAAATATTGTAGAAAATCATCTATAAATTTTAATATTTTCTAAATTTCTTTCATAACAATTACTTCTGCACACAAAAAATATATATAAAAAAACTAATGATACGCGCAAAACACTATAGTCTGATTCAATCTGATTATTGTTGTGTAGTTAGAAAAAAATTTAAAGAAATTTCTTAATATTCAATAATAATTTGATTATGACTTCAATAATATTGTTTTAATATTGGGATCTTAAAAATAAAAACTGTATTTTTGGTCCTATAATTTTTTTACTTTGCAATTTTAGCTTTCTATATTTTCAAATTATCTTAATCCTGCATTTTTACGATTTTTGACAATTTTAGTCATTTTTCATCGTGAATATTGATATGACAATATAAACGTTAATGTTGCATTGGTGCCATATCAACACGACGTAAAAACAAAAATAACATATTAAAATCGAAATCTCACAATCTAAAAGACTAAAAAATCAAATATACAAACATATATGACCAGACAAGCAATTTTCCCTACAAAAATTAAGCATGAAGTCTGTCTAATTTCGTGATATTTCAAAAAATTTCGGGATCAAAATTCTTGATCAAAATTTTTACCTAGAAAAAGCTTCCTTCTTATTATTATTATTATTATTATTATTATTATTATTTTATCTTTTTTTAAATTAGATAAGCAATTCCAATGGTGGTCCAAACTTGTGGTTAAATTTTTTTTTTGCTCACACAGTATCTGTTCTTCCAATTTGTATAATGGTGACGGTCTAAAACAAACTGTATCAGTATTACAAAGAATGATGGAGTGAAGTTACATAGTATCTGTTCTTCCAATTTCTTCCATTGTAAACCGGTTAGATAATGAATGGGTGATGTGGTTTTTAATCACAAGGATGGTGGAAGCAGCTTTAGAATCTACCAACGCGAACATGTCTCCTATTGTTCCCAGTTCTGAATTCTCACTCCAATCTGAAAGGCCTCCCAACAGTGGGGATCTTGTGTCGTGTCGTCTTCCAACCATAATAACCTCGTGCTCGTTCTCTATGGATCGAATCAGCGCCACTGTCCCGGTTCCATCTCTCACCACTTCTTCTGCATAACTCACCCTCTTATTACTATTGTTTCGGGATTTCACTAATATCTCATTCATAACTTCGTTGTCCAACTTCTTTTCGATGTTTGCATCCAAATGAATGTCGACACTCATTGCCTCGCCCTTGAGGATTAGCCGATATATGGTCAAGTGGATGTTGGCTTGTGCCACCATTCTTGATCCTACAGCAAGCGCCTCTCGGTCGTCTGGGCCTCCGATGAAAAAAATAGCAACTCTAAATAGGTCTCCGTGAGATGATGGTGCTGCTGATTTAATGGTTGGTGCTCTGTCGACCACGATGGCTGTGGTACAAGGCGCCATTTGGAGTACTTTGTCATTCATCGCCCTTATGCCTGACGATGACGATTCAGCTGTTGTGTTGAATCTCCTGTGAAATGGAATGATCACGAGTGAAACCCTCCTGTCCACTGCAATTTCACACACTTCCTCGTGCATGCTTGCATAAGGAGATATCGCAGTAAAGGGGTGCACCGTGATGGCTCCATGGTATCTTTGCTGCAAGATTTGGAAGGCATTGATGATACTTCTCGGTGTGTAACCCTTGGCAGAGTTTACTTTTGCAAGTTTGTGGGGAATGAGTAGTGGACAAGAACGACCAGCAAGCTCGACAAGGTGTAACAAACACACATCAATGGGGGTGCGCTTTGTTGGATGGAGGCTTTCAAGAAGTTCGATTATGGCAGGGACGTTCTCTTGGCTGTGCACGCAAGCTAGTACCCCGAGTTCGGAATCTGGCTTTAAGTCCAACATTGTTCTCCTCTTGTAAAATGTGTGCCTCCGCAAAGGATCGTATAAGTACCTAAGTATATTGGTGCAGCTAGCGGTAACAATTAACATTGATGCGCACAAAACCACGAATGATTTATCATCTATTGCCTGTGCCAACAAATTAACTAATACAAGATCATCAGTTTTAAAAATAATATGTTTTTGTTGAAGCATGCAAGAGTATAGAAAAATTTCACAAACCTTTTTGCTCTTCAACATCTTGAACAGACCTAGTTCAAGAACACCTTGTACATTCATCACAAGGCCAATCTGAATGGATTCCCTATGTGGTACTCCTACACAAATGGAAAAGAACATTGCTCCAAGAAACTTACCCACATAGGCGACAAGTATGACAGACTGAACTGTCAAATAGTCTCCGACTGTAACATTGAATATGTCGATGACCAGCCCGTTCTTCACGAAGTAGAGAGGCATATAGAGCCAAGAAGTGATGAAGTCTAGCTTCTGCGTGAGGGCTGATCCCAAGGGAGGGCCTGCGGGTATCGCCATCCCATAAACCAGGGGGCCAAAGAAAATGTTGAGCCCAACGGCTTTACTGCAAAATCCAGCCATCACAATACCAACAAACACCATGTAAATGAAGCTTTGCTTCAAGGGTTCTCCCTCCGGGTTTCTGTCCAATGCCCATAGAATAATGGGTCGGACCACGAAAGCCACCAACAACACAAAGCCAATCCCTACAGCAATAGTTCTTACAATCTTGATCTTGGAATGTGAACCATCATCCCGCATCAAGATATTGAGGGTTACGATGCAGAAGGCAAATGCACTGCTGACCAAGGATGATGACAAGGCCACTCTCCCGAACTCGGTATTTGCCATTTTTAATTCCGTGAGGTAGCGAGCTACGACTGGAAAACTAAGCACAGACGACGCCATAGCCACCGGACCAAGATAGGGGGTCGTCAAACTATAGCTGAGTCGCGCCATGATGGATGAGGCAGAGATGCTTAACATTAATGGCAGCACGACGGTGGAAACCCCGATGACCATCTCTTTCCTCTCTATCTTGCTCAATATCCAAGGATCCAGCTGCACTCCAATGAGGAAGAAGTAGAACATGCAACCAAACACTGCAAATGCATCAAGAATGATAAGACTCTGATAGGGATACACGAGTTCTGCAAAACCTGCAACCCTGCCCAAAAACGATGGACCCAACACCAAACCAGCCTGCATGAACAAAACATCATCAATCCATACAACATTTCAATCCCATAAACCCATTGGCAAGCTAGAGTATTACAAATCAATTACCAATATGTGGATAACCATGCTGGGTTGTCCGAGCGGGCTGAGGATGCGAGAGGTGAAGAGAATAAAGGTGGAGGAGAGGGAGAGCTGTACCAGAATGAGAGGAACGGAGAAATCAAGAGGATTGGTGTTGGCGAAGATGCCCCTCGAGTGAAACATCCCGGTCGGAATGCAGATTGATGATAGATTTCCCTGCGGATGATATATCTCTGCATATGAAGTTATGTCATCGGGTTCCATCGCAATGGACCCCATTTTCAGACATCAAACGCCTGCAAGAAACAGGCCAGGAGGGGTTAAGGAGAGAAGAATACATTCAGAGGTTTGAATTTGAACGTGAGGTTAGGAGGAATTCAAGAATTCGAGGTGCTCCCATTAATTAAATGGACAGAGTTTCCCATTCAAACCAGATTATAGTCTAGATTTTATAAAACGGTGGTTGAGATATGTATTATTATTATTTTTAATTTGATCAAATATTATAAAATAATTGATATGAAATAATTTTCAATTTAAAAGAGTTGTTCTATATTAAAAAAATTTTGTTTAGATTTTTTTCTATGTAAAATATGAAAAAGTTTAGAATTAAAAAAGAAGTTTTGTTTAGTATGTTAAGAAAGATAATTATGAAATTAAATATTTTAGCGTCTTTTAAAATAGTTACTCTAAAGATCTCAAATTTAATAATATAGTATATATATATACATACATACATACATACATAGATACATACATACACACATATATATATAATGTAATATTCGTAGTTTAAAAATAATAATAATTAATTAATGTCGAGGTAAGATGACGGGATGACCGAACACCTTCCCGTTTATTTATAAAAAACATTTTTTTAATATAATATATTTATTATGTTTATATATATATGTGTGTATATATATATATATAATGTAATATTCTTAGTTTAAAAATAATAATAATTAATTAATGTTATGGGTAAGATGACGGGATGGCCGAACTCCTTACCCTTTATTTATAAATTTATAAAAAAATATAAAGAAACCTTTTTTTAATATAATATATTTATTATGTTCGGAGTTTTTTTATTATAAAATAAACAATTTATAAGTAAAAAAATTCATGTCATTTTCAAAATGTTCAGTAGCAAAATATTGAAGGTATGTCAAAGGTGCACATCCAAACCATTGCACGGGGCGAAACCAAGATAAAATACGATTTAATTCATTATTCATGTTTTGGAAGAAACAAGGAGATCAGTTGAAAAGCGAGCCACATCTTGACGACAAGTCATCCGGTCAGTTTCATTGTTGAATATTTATATGTGAGACGACATGGTTTTTTATCATGATATGATAAACATGTGATATATTATATAAAGATAAGTTAAAAATAAATAAGATGTATGATATTATATTTAATATTTGGTATGATTTTAATAAGAGTGATTAAATTTATATGTTAGATTGTAATAACAAAATTAAACTTATCATAATAAATTTTATAATTTCAAAGTTGTTGATTGAGTTCATATTTCTTATTTGTTCATGCTCCGACAGTGCTTGCATGATTTATTTATTTTTACCTAATTTTATATATTATATAATATGATNACCCGAGTTCATTTATATAATTATCATATTATATAATATATAAAAATAAATAAAAATATTTATTTGATTGTAATTTCTACCTACTAGCAAAGATTTATAAAAAACATTTGTTGTGTTTTTTTATATATTGAGGACAATTGAGTCATTTGTGATGTTTTTTTATCATTAAATTAAAATTATCACATCTCATAAAATAAATATTTTATCCTTGTGTAAAATTATTTATCACGAGCCTATGATATTATCATAGGCTTTCTAAAAGGTACCAAACGTGTGATAAGGAGGATTATTTATTAATCCATCTCTTATCCAGTGTATCAAACTATACATATGTATTATATTAAGCCAGGGATATGAGACTGATACTTTTGGCTCGATGGTATAGCCATGAATGCAACTGTCTACAAAATAGTTATGAATACCCACAAAATCTTATAAAGGATCATAAAAAAGATAAAAGTTTTTAAATGTAATTTCAATTTTTTATATAAAAAAATTAAGACATATTGAAAAAATTGATTATATATGTCACGCCTCGAGACGTATGACATCCGACTTCTTTTAACAATAAAAAATCATAAAACAACACGACTCGTCTTACAAATCTTGCCAAAAACCAATCTATATCATAATAATGTCTATTGTCTTTATAATTTGATAAAAATCAAATGTAATGTGGAAGAGTACAATGTAAAAACAAAGTAATAACATAAATAACATGATAATTCTTGATCAAATTTGAACTCTTCACCATCACCAAAAGTATTCTTATATTTTTTCTTCTACTTGCTCTTCATTCTTATATGAGGTGTGAGTGTAAAGGTGGATGTTTTGTGATATAATCAGTAAATAGGGTCGATCGATTATAACAAATGACAAAGATGCGCATACTTTTACGATTCAAAGAGTAGAATATCGAATTCAATAATCAAAACAAAGCGAAACAAATGGCACTGAAAATCATATTGTTTTTCATGATTAACTGATCTATCAATAATTGTTGATCCTCTAAGAGGCAAGATGTTAACAATTATATCTTACCACATCAGGGTCATATGAAATCAAATCAAACATCGAAAATTATTTATCATTTCAAATGCAAATCATAACAGTGCATTCAAACATGCTTTCAAATGTCATGATCATGTCGAGTGAAACAATCATATATCAAATTTAAAAAATATATCATGTCGATCATATTTTTGAACTATACATATGTTTTAAAAACAAAAGCTCACTTACCTAATATTGAATAGAAAATGTATAAAGAAATTGGCTTGAAAATGGCTAGTACTTCGGCCTGAATCTGGACTTCGTTTGAACCAAACTTTGGCTCGATATTTTGGCAGCACTCTTGCTCGAAAATGTAGTATAGAATTTCATCTCCCTTGACAGCTGGCGTAGCTCGAAAATTATGAAGTGTTTGATGTTACATTGTGTTACTTTTGTCTAGCTTAAGACCTCCATTTATAGGCTTTCAAGGCTGAGCTGAAAGGTCATCTATTCGTGATCATTTATTCCATTTAAATGTCATTATTCTACATTTATTATGATGTTACAAGTCCATGCTATTCAACTGAATGAAGCCATTTCCTTGCCCTTTTTATTTTCAAATTTTGTGCTTAATTCAGGTCTTCGCAATATAAGCACACAAATTGTAGAAATAAACATTTAGAATGAGTAGAGATGTCATAATGAGCTAGGCATATCGATGCCGGACTAGTCTATTCCACCATATAAAAAGTAGATAAATTGGATTGAAAAATTTCCAACCCACCAGAAAGTTTGGTTGGTTTGCTTCGCTAACCCATTGTGAATATCCACGAGTAAGATGAGAAGTAAGGTTTAAAAAAAAAAACATGCAATAGAAGTTAGCCACATCTATTAGACAACCACAGTGAGCCTTCACATCGAATCTCAGGTCAAGATTGGTATACTGAAATGGGATAAGGTAAGAATGGAATCATCTTTGAGATGAAATAAAAATAAGAATAAGAATTGAATGATAGGTTTATTCTATTTAAATGATTGGTACCAAAAAAAAATAAAACATGAATGGAATAAGATTATTTTTAATTGTCAAATAATGATAGGATCGATTGAGAGAATAGTTCGGTTCTTGAAATATTGAATACCGATGAATTAAATCGAGTTTGATTTTCAAATCAAGCGGAAAACAATCAAAATAATCATTCGTACAAATCGAATAAATATTTTGGTAAAATATTTAAAAGATATGCAAGTTGAATGTATAAAACATTTTTGGTTGAAGCAATTTACCAAACATCTGGTATGCAATATTTTTGGTATTTGAAATACACATAAAATGTTTCAACAATGCATTTTAAAAACAGTAGCGATAATAAGTAAATTCGATAAATAAATAGAGATAGATTTATATATGGATGTTCGAAGATTGACAACTCCTATGTCACCATTCTTTCCACTTAGGAAAGATCCATTAGAAGACTTTGATTTATACAACATATTGTACAAACATATTTCAACTTAGGACTTATCTATTGCCTAATTGAAACTTCTAGCACACTCTCAATTGTAGGCCTCGGCATCACAATCCGCGTAATAGTTAACGTCTTTTATGTCAAGACTACAAACACAATCTTTAAGGTCTTTGTATGAAGACCCACTCAACTAAACTTTGAAGGTCAATTCTCATTTATATATGTGAGTGATATATATGTTAGACACAAGAATATGACCGTTTGGAAAGTTTTTGTATTGTTTCTGATATTGAAACAATCATTTCCGTCTTAAGGTCCACTGATTTTAAGGTCCACTGTCAATTGGGCTTGTCAGCTAGACTGAACCAAACTGATGAGGTCCGCTGAAATTGGTCTTAGCTTCATAACATATACTGAATCGTTCCATTTGGATAACCGATCTGATCATGCTGACCAAATTATCGCAACTGCTTATGCTAAACTGATCATTAGTGATCAGCCAAACTAATGAGTCTTGCTGTCATCTGTTTGCCTAGATAACATCTGATTTAATTTAACTGACGTGACATACGATTTATCTTAAATTGAGTTTTTTGTTCAGTCATTTTGGATATTGATCATTTGCATCATCGAGATGTGAAATAACATCAAAATAATATAGCTCACCAGATTTCGTGATTAAATTTGAATTGTAGGTTTATGTCATTTAAGTTAAATAAGAAATATTTTATAAATATAAACATGCCAAGTAAATGGGGTGAGAGTGAACAAGTTCGAATGTAATACGTATAATGTTTTCGACCCAGCATGCCCTCAGTGTCCTTGCTGGAAATAAAGACCCAGCATGCCCTCAGTGTCCTTGCTGGAAATAAAGACAACGCTCGGTACCCACGCTCTGTTTGCCCCCAAACACTCCCTCCTACCTCGCCGGAATATTCCACCAAATTCGTCTCCAATTTTCTTGCCGGAGGGGACTCCAGCACTGAATCTTGTAGCTTCTGAGCACCATTTAGCTGTTGTAACTACCTCGGTGGTGATTCTTTTTGCAGTTATTTGGGGTAAAGGTTTGAACTTGTGGAGCTCAGGGAGAAGGGAAAGAGGAAGATGTATGTGGTTCCTCCTCCAAAGAGATCCGATCCGTTAGCCGGATCTACCAATGAGTGGAATGACAAGCGGGTTTATCAGACTTGGAAAGGCAGCAATGTAAGTCTTTTTTGTCCTGGTTTTTTGCTTAGCTTCTTGGAGTTTGAATTTCGTGTGTGCTGTAATTATGTATAATTAGGGTTCTTTTTTCTTGTTTCGTGAGTGTTTTCTAAAAATTGTTTTTAATTCTATCGAGTGGAACATAGGATTGTAGTGCTTGTATATGGCGATTCAATCTTCTGAGTTATTGGAAATGGTGTAATAGTTGATAAATCCTGAATGCTTGTTTTGATCTATATGTCTTATTTTTATTTGGGGTAACCTGTTTCTTTACTGTCTGGCATTCTCCGGGTTCTTCATACCTAAGAAAGTTGCTATCTTGATCAATGTACGTGGGTTTTTCTGAAGCAGTTATAATACCCTGTGTAATGTGAAAATGGGATGAAGAGAGAAGTATAAATTATGGCGTTAAATTGACATTTGCAGTGGCTGAAGGGGTGGGCCAAAATATGAGTTTTCAGTCCGCCCCTGTGCTTGTGTGTAAATAGTCAATGTACTGTTTGTTTCTCTGACCGCAGCTGGCTTAGCTCATTGTTCAACATCGTGTGCTAGTATGTCCATTTGAAACTGCTAATCTAATCTGATTCCTTTTGAGAATTTAATTATTGTTTCCTTAATTAGCATTAAGATTTAGGGATTGGGAACATGGGACGTGGCTCAATTTCATGTATCTCTGGTTCTTGGAAATCTGCTGCTAGCGAGCAATGTTTTTTCTACTTTACTGTACTACTTTGTAGGAATGAGAAGTTATATGTCTGAACTTTGATTTGGTGTTGCCCAGCTGGAAGTCATTCGGTAATGCTATGCAGATTGTGTTGGACCTTGTAATTTTGAGGCCTCTTTCTGGATATTGTGTTATGTCTATGACTGTTAGCTTTCTTTTTTTATTGCAGAAATTTTGTCTTCAAGGAAGGTTTATTTTTGGACCAGATGTAAGATCACTGGCACTCACAATTTTCCTGATTGTGGCTCCTGTCACTGTATTTTGTATCTTTGTTGCTAGAAAGCTAATGAATGATTTTTCCGATCATTGGGGAGTATCAGTAATGGTTATTGCCACCACCTTCACATTTTATGTATGCTCTCCTCTCTCTCTTTCTCTCACATACACACTCATCACATACTCCACTCTGGTGGAGTTCACTTTTCTGGTTTGAAGCGAGTAAATTGGAGTTATTTTTGTGAAAAAACAGTTACCTTGGATGTGATGATGGTTTTATATTTCGTGAGTGTTGACATAAATGGTCATTTTGAGGTAAAGGTTTTGAACGTAAATGACCATTCTGGATGGAGCTGTTGACCAATTTCCTTACGCTTCAAAGACTTCCATCAGGCTTTTTCATTATTTGATGATTTTTTTATTTGCAATCGCATGGCAATATTTCATTGTTTGTGTGTATCGACTCTAAGGGAAATTCTAATAGTTGGGCTTTTCAGGATTTTGTCATGGAGTTATTCATATGTAAGATTAGCTAGACATTTAGCTCTATAAATCAGAAATGTAGATTAGGTATTGGTTGTCTGAGCTAAGCATAAAGTTTGACGAAGAGGTTGTAAATAATTTATTAATTATCTTCACATTATTGTATTGCTGATATGTCGGTTTTGATGCCTTGTTGCTGAAGAGAAGACACACATGATCAATATTTATTATAAAATTCTCGGTTTGTGCCACATTTGATCTATTATTTTCTAGACTTGCACATCCCTTAAGTGTGTGGAGTTAGGCAGTGTTGTATTTGAACTCAAGTATAAGCTCATCTCACACGGAAGACCAGTAGGGTTCTTTTAAGCATGATGCATTGTCGATCAGTCGATAGGTTAAATATCATCTTTTGAAGCAGTATTTTTATGATTAATTATTCAGTCAGATTCTCAACTGTTTTTTGTCCATATGGCAGGATTTAATTCTTCTACTGCTTACTTCTGGAAGAGATCCAGGTATTATTCCTCGAAATGCACACCCACCAGAACCTGAAGGCTATGATGGGAGTGTCGAAGGGGCTCAAACACCGCAGCTGCGTTTGCCTCGTATTAAGGAAGTTGAAGTTAATGGTGTTAATGTGAAGATAAAGTATTGTGACACCTGCATGCTTTATAGACCTCCCCGATGCTCTCACTGTTCAATATGTAATAATTGTGTTGAGCGGTTTGATCATCACTGTCCTTGGGTTGGTCAGTGCATTGGACTGGTAAGTTACGCTTTCTCTGAGATGCATTTTTTGCCTATGCAAAGTAATACCAGTACGTAAACTCTCTATTGGAAAGGAATAGATATATTCTGAAATCATCCAGCCAGTGTTTTGTGACCTTAAGAGTTAAGATGTTGACAGAAATTGAAAAAAAATTCATATCGAGTAAAAAGTGCTAGAAAATTTCTTTTGTCGGTTCAAATATATGAAATATTTGACTTAACTGTGGAGTGTGCAGCATGTTTTACAATGATGGACCGAAACAAATTGTTAAATTCCTGTGATATGGAGAAGTCATCGGCATGATCTTTTGTCTTAAAATTCTTTGCTGCCATGTTATGACCCAGACAGAGCAGGCTAATACATTATATCATAATAATGATACAGCCCCCTTTCATACCTTCGAGAGTGTGGTTAATATATTCCTTTTCTTGTAGTTCAATAATTTTGAAGGAAATACCTGTAAAATTGAAATAGTTTTTAAAAAAACAAATCATACAAGATAAATCTGACGTTGAATTTTACTATTTTTAAATCCATACAAGATAAATCCGCCGTCTTACCATGTAAGTTTAGTCAGGTTGCTTGAATTCATAGATGGCTGATTAGAAAGATGTCAGCTTCAATGTCTACATCTATACTTATTACTTGCCTTGCCAAAAGAATACTGACTGCAAGTTTTTTTGATGCATGGTTGAACATTTTCTCCATTAAGAATTTCCATTTTGAAGCCTTTTTCTTTATAGCCTTTTGGTATTCTTAGCTCCCCGAAAATTCATGCCGCATTGATTAGTAGTACTTTTTTTTGCAGAGAAACTATCGGTTCTTCTTCATGTTCGTCTTCTCAACAACTCTACTCTGTATATATGTTTTCAGTTTCTGCTGGATTTATATTAAAAACATAATGGATTCTGAGGGAATATCTATATGGAAAGCGATGATCAAGACTCCTCCTTCCATTGTTTTGATTGTCTACACTTTTATATCAGTTTGGTTTGTGGGTGGTCTTACTGCATTTCACCTTTATCTGATCAGTACAAATCAGGTAAGAATTTCTCTTAGTAAACTGCTATCTGAAATTTTATGATGGGCTTCGTGTTTTGTCGTTTTTTAAGCTGTCGTCCTGAGTTAAAACAAAGTACTTATTTTGCTGTTGTAGACAACATATGAGAATTTTAGATATCGATATGATCGGCGTGCCAATCCCTACAATAAAGGATTAGTGCAGAACTTTAAAGAGATATTTTGTGGTCCCACGGCTCCATCAAGGAACAATTTTAGGAAAAAAGTGCCACAAGAACATGCTTTATCATCTCGATCTGTGGGTGGTGGTTTTGTTAGTCCAAACATGGGGAAAGGTGCTGAGGACATTGAGATGGGAAGGAAAGCAGTTTGGGGAGATGTAGGCTCTGTTCTAGATCATCATGATTGCCAATTGAGCGATAGTGACGGCCTAAACACAAAGGACGGGGGATATGGTGAAATGTCCCCAGAGATTACCAGGACTACAGTAGACAAGGGTGATCATGTGGGAATACATCCCAGGCATTCGAGCTGGGGTAGGAAGAGTGGAAACTGGGAAATGTCTCCTGAAGTTTTTGCTATGGCGTCTAGAATGGGCGAACCAAACCGAATAGGTGGAAGCAGCAGCAGTAGCACCATGCAAACCTGAGTTGGGGGCATGTCATCAGAACGTGGGAGAACTAATTTACTGGTTTTTCGTTCACTGTGTTATTAAAGGACTCTCTGGTTTTGTTTATTATATATGGAACTTTGTTTTGAGATGTGTTTTTTGACGTGTTGCTTTGGCTCTTTGCTTATGTCTTATCTCTAATTCTGTATTGTTGAATCCGTTAGCTAATCTACTTGTAGTCTACCACCACCACCACCACCACTCTCTTTCTCATGCAGTTGATCACTTCTTGAAATTTGGTTTCCATTGGAACTTCGAATTGTGTAAGTTACGCCATATGGTGGAACCAACTTATGAGAGTTTGTTTTAGCATTAGCAGTCATGTGCAAGCGTTGCGTGTTTGTATGTCGTTTTGTTTGGACAATAGTTTGTAGGATAATTTGTTTTTGTTTCCACAGTTCGTTTTAATTATTTAAATTCTCGGTTATTTTCGTTAGGATAATTATTGAAGTGTTAAAGTACCATAATTTATTTTGTTCAAAGATCATGGTAATGAAATTTGATCGGTTTTGGGTTCAAAAAATTAAAAAAAAACTTTGGTACGTTAACTTGGCACTAAAGTTTTCTTACAGTTTTATTTTTTATAATATTTGTTAGATTATTTTGTTGACGTAAATTTATTAGTAATTTTTGTATATTTTTTATTTTTTTCCTAACTTATCTATAATTTATTTAAAAATTTAAACTATCTTATGTAATTATTAATTTATAAATATCATATCAAAATAAAATAATATATATTTTTACACAAAAATTATCGAACAAAATTTTTTTTAATATGACACGGACAGAATGCTAGTTTTGTTTTAAAGGTGTAAATGGTGGATTTTATCAGATAATTATTATATATATGTCAATAAATCATAAAATAATTATTTCAATTGTAATTTAATGAATAAAAGATGACGGGACAATGTTTTGTTGCCAAGCATTTTATTTAAAAGATAAAATTCCCGTCGACCACTGTCCGCTCCGCTACCCACCGTCTCCATTCATTGAGACTCTTCGTACTACGATTCCGTCCATCTGAGAGGCCGTCACGTCCCCTCTCGGCGACTGCTCCACCGCCTTCTACGTCTCCACCTATCTGCTCTTCCTCAGCCTGATTCTCCTTAACAATCAAGGCGTATCTTTTTTTTTTTACCCGCTTTTTGTCTTTGCCTGCATATACGCACTTCACATCTTGCTGGGTTTATTGAATTTCCGATCAATGTATGGATTTCTTTTTCTTTTTCTATCAATAATTTCGGTTCAAATTTATATATTTTTTCGCAATATTTTTTGAGTTGATCTCCTTTCGTAGGCTTGATTTTGTTTTTCATCTTGTACATGGTGTTATTGATGTTGGAGCCCGATTGGTTCGTTTAAAAGTTCAAGTTTTTGAAGACTTGGGCCAAGTTCGAATTATTGTTCTAGCCCAGCTAATATTTCAACAGTTTGAATTCAAGCTATAAGCTGGATCCCAGAAATTATGCTAAAAAGTTTGAATACCTGATTGGGAATAATTTTAAAAATAAAGAAAGTTATATTTCTGTTGATATATGACAATAATTTTGAGCTCATTTGTGGATAAAATAGTGGCTTAGTAACTATAAGTTTGCAACTTTACACAAAATTACGAGTGAATACTTTTTTTAATATTCATTATGGAGAAATCATTTGGACTGTTGGGCTTACTAGATTCTCACCATTTGTCACTGTTGCAGTATGTCCTTTGTGGTGTAAACAGCTTAATCTTTTTAGAATGTATAACGGAGTTTAGTGTTTAAATCCCTTCGTGAAAGTATGGAAGTCAGTATTTAATCGATTGGAACTGTTGGTGCTTTTGGTAATTCCCTAGTATGATATTAATCTCGTGGAAGGAATGTGGGTTCAAATTATAGGCTTCTCCTTTAGAATGCTTTGTCATTGTTTTTTGTTTTTTCTCTTGCCACAGTATTAGACTTGATTTTTTAATAGTATTGATTCTGGTTGTATTTGATGTTGATTGTTGGGAAGATTAAATTGGGAAAAGTTCTATCAGATGTACTGAAACAGTCATTTCACCATCTTACTGAGTATCATGCAATATACATACTTAATTCGGACAAATTTTGTGTTGATGCATATAGCTGCTTCTTCCTTGTTATTGCCACTAAATTGGCTCAGGCTTTGTGTTTGGAAGCCAACTCTTTTTTTCATTTTTCAAAGGGTTGTTCCCAGTTTTTCAGCTTGGTGATGACCAGACTGTTCGAGTCATAACTCACATATAAATTAAAAGTAAAGAGGAGCTTTAAATGGTTGCGAGATATTTCTTGTTTTTTGTTATTAGAGATGGTTTGCGTGATGATTGTACAAAGTAGATATACAGCTGAATGTGTTTCTTTATCATTTTTTCCTTTCATCTTTATGATTTATACTTTTACTTTGCAAATGCAATCTATCTTTAGAGTGCTATACGTGAGCAAGTTTAGGATGGCTGACCTTCCTGGTTATATAAGAGCTTGTTTACAAACCGGAAAACTCGCTATCCTAGCAATTCTTGTGTCAGGGGGAATTGTACTGCAAATACTGGTATCCGTTCTAGGCTTCGCTCTCTTTGATTTGTTTGCCTGCGATTTCATCTTGTTTATGATATTTATATTCCTCACTTTAAAATGAGTTTCAGGCATGCGCTCTGTACAATAATTGGTGGCCAATGTTAACAGGTAATTATATTTGAAAGTTATGCTTTTGCACATGATGTGTTTGAGTGTTGATAATTTGGTTCAGTGAGAATTGTAAATTTGGCTTCTCTTTATGGATTTGAAATATCAGGTAAGGCTAGAGTTTCAACTTTTGTAGAAAATCAACCTGTTAAAATGATAACGTGGACATTTGACACGCATATCCAAGTCGGTATCTCTCTGTGAAACCAAGTCTATCAAACAGCCAGTGATAATATATTAAACCAAAAATATGAAACCAACAATTCTATGCCACAAATATCGAAAAAAAAGTTGCTTATATGCCACAGAGAGACTTTATATTAAAACTATCAATTGACCGTAATTTATCCAGTTTGCATGTCTTGCAAGTTGAAAGTTGCTTGTTTGTTTAATTTATTATTCTTGTTTTTATGCTGAATCTGAAAGAATATGGGCCTTTACTCTAATGTATTCAGGATACAAAGATTAATTGGTGAAGTTCGTGAGAGAATACTGTACTTGTGTTTTCAACTGGCTCCCTATTAATGTTTATCTGAATTTTCTTCGTTTGTTGCAATCTTTTAAGTTTATGTTAAGATTTTCGTACTACTGAGGTTTGGAGAGATTTGATTTTTGTATGCTTTGTCAATTTCTTTTGCAGTGTTGATGTATGTTTTCTTGCCAATGCCTTTACTATTCTTTGCCGGGTCAGATACATCTTTGATGTATTCGGAATCAACCAGCGGGTAAAATTTTTCTTTACAAATAAAGTTGCTGATGCGATTTACTCACTACAACTCAATCGTTCTGGTAAATTTATCATGGACCTTCTTCATACTCGCATTTGTCATCAACCTGCATACAGTTGGATAGATGCGGCTAAGTTTCTGACGGGTACTTCAGCAATTGGCAGCATCGCCATACCTGTTATTCTAAAGCATGCTGGAGTGATTGGTTGGGGAGCAATGACGATGGAGCTTTCGTCTTTCTTCATAATTGTGTTCTCCATTCTGTGCTACCTTGGGACAAACGACGACGATGGATACAGTATGTTTTAAGCTATCAATTCTACCTGCTGTTGTACTGCAGTCTCTGCACTGTCTTCGGTCCATGACTCTGAGCATTCCATTCATGTTCATTTGTTGATAAGTTGATGAAGCAAAAAATGTATATCAATAAGATGTTCTTATAGGGATGTCGAGTGTGTGAGTGTGATACGGTGTAACTTATTTGCGTTTCTGTTTTCCCGAGACGAAGGAAATCATCCATTGCCGTTTTACTTTCCTTCACGAGTTGTAGAAACCGTGTGGTGTTTATTTGTTAAACAATTTTGTTTGAAATGCCAAAGAATAAGGAGAGTAAGGTAGCAGTGGAGAACGGCATGGTCGGGGAGAGTGAAGATAGTAGCTGTAGTTTTCGCAACTCATATAGGTTGGGATTCATTTACCTGGCTTTTCTTTTTTTTTTTTTCAATTTACCCAAAAAAATAATCGAGCATCCCACTTCTATTTTCAAATATAATTTTCGTCCATTTACATTTGCGACATAATCATGATTTTTAATATTACACACCTTTCTTGAAAAAAATATGTATATTTTAGTCCATGTTGTGAAAAAGTAAAAATTTACGGTAAAAAGTAAAAATCTCAAACTCTCAAAATTATCACACTACACACTTTGTAATATTTTTCTCTCAACTCAATTGTAATTTTCTTCACAAATGAGAGATCTATTTATAGAAAATTTTTACAAATAATCCAAAAATAAAATACATCATTACCTACATCATAACACACTAATTTTCAATATTCAACACCTAATTTTACCTAATTTTCAACATTCAACATTCATATTTTCAACACAAATATTTTTCACATTTTTAAATAATTTTTCAACACTCCCCCTTGTGATGATGATCATAATGATTGTATACATTACGTGTTTTTATACTGCCTCGTTAAAAACATTACTAGGAAAAACCCATTGGGATAAAAACCATAGTAAGGGAAAAAGAGTGCAGTCACGTAAACTTCCCCTCATGTTGACACGAACAATTCTTCACAAATTTCGTAGATTGCGCATCCCAATATTATATATGTGCTTTCTGAATATTGTCGTAGGAAGTGCCTTTGTGAAGAGATCTGATGAGTGTTCACTTGATTGAATGTGACGAACATCAATACATTTATTCTTCTCAAGCTCCTTGGTGAATGCAAAGAACTTAGGAGGAATATGTTTAGTTCTGTCGCTTTTTATGTATCCTTCTTTCATTTGAGCAACACATGCAGCATTATCTTCATATAGTATCACAGGCTTCTCGTCGAATGATAATCCGCATGAGATTTGGATATGTTGAGTCATTGATTTTAACCACACACATTCACGGCTTGCTTCATGTAGTGCAATAATCTCGGCATGATTTGATGAAGTTGTTACAAGTGTTTGTTTCTGTGAACGCCAAGAAATTGCAGTGCCTCCACGAGTAAATACATATCCAGTTTGAGAACGTGCTTTGTGTGGATCAGATAAGTATCCAGCATCGGCATAACCAATTATACTTGGATTAGCATCTTTTGAATACAAAAGTCCCAAGTCTGTCGTTCCTCGTAGATAACGGAATATATGTTTAATTCCGTTCCAATGTCTCTTTGTTGGATATGTGCTAAATCTTGCCAATAAATTTACGGCAAAAGATATATCAGGCCTTGTACAATTTGTAAGATACATAAGGGCACCGATAGCACTTAGATATGGTACTTCTGGACCAAGAATATCTTCATCATCTTCACATGGACGGAATGGATCCTTTTCTATGTTTAATGATCTAACAACTATTGGAGTACGTAAAGGATTTGATTTATCCATATTAAAACGTTTAATGATCTTTTCTGTATAATTTGTCTGGTGAACAAATATTCCACATTCTTTTTGTTCAATTTGTAAACCCAGACAATACTTGGTTTTTCCAAGATCCTTCATTTCAAATTCTTCTTTCAAGTATGACACAACTTCTTGAATTTCTTTATTCGTTCCAATGATGTTTAAATCATCAACATATACAGCAATAATTACGCATCCGGATGTTGTTTTCTTAATGAAAACACAAGGGCATATTGAATTATTTACATATCCCTTTTTCATCAAGTGATCACTTAGCCTATTATACCACATTCTGCCGGATTGCTTCAACCCATATAATGATCTTAGTAATTTCACAGAATAACATTCTCTGGGTTTTGAACTTTGTGCTTCAGGCATCTTAAATCCTTCAGGGATTTTCATATATATATTACTATCAAGTGATCCATATAAGTAGGCTGTAACAACATCCATAAGACGCATTTCTAAATTTTCAGATACTGCCAAGCTAATCAAATACCGAAACGTAATTGCATCCATCACAGGAGAATACGTTTCTTCATAATCAATTCCAGGCCTTTGAGAAAAACCTTGTGCAACAAGTCGAGCTTTATATCTTACTATTTCATTTTTCTCATTTCGCTTTCGAATAAAAACCCATTTGTATCCAACAGGTTTTACACCTTCAGGTGTAAGGACTATAGGTCCAAAAACATTACGTTTATTTAGCGAATCCAATTCAACCTGGATGGCATCTTTCCATTTTATCCAATCCTGCCGATTTTTACATTCACCAAAAGATTTTGGTTCATGATCTTCATTATCATTTATGATGTCGATTGCCACATTATAAGAAAATATATCATCAATTTCTTCTATATCTTTTCGGTTCCATATTTTTCCAGTATTAATATAATTGATAGAGATTTCATGATTCTCGTCAGTTTGTGGTTCTGACAAAACATTTTCATCATCATGTGTTTCTTCAGGAACATCATTCTCTATTTTGTGATCATTATGTGTTTCTTCAGGAACATCATTCTCTATTTTGTGATCATTGTGTTTCTCTATGAATTTTCTTTTTCGAGGATTTTTATCCTTGGAACCAACTGGCCTTCCACGCTTCAGGCGTTTAATGACATCATGACTATCTTCAATTTGTTTCTTCGGAATTTCAATTCGAGCAGGGGCATTTGCAGCATGTATATATGATTTAGTTACCCCTTTTGTGTCTGCAAATGCATCTGGTATTTGATTTGCTATTCTTTGCAAGTGCACAATTTGCTGTACATCTTTTTCACATTGTTTTGTTCTTGGATCCAGATGTAACAATGATGATACATACCATGTAATTTCTTTTTCGGTATGTTTCTGTTCTCCCCCTAACATTGGGAAGATTTCCTCATTAAAATGACAATCAGCAAAACGTGCTGTGAACACGTCGCCTGTCTGTGGTTCAAGATATCGAATGATCGATGGACTATCATAACCAATATAAATTCCAATCTTTCTTTGAGGTCCCATTTTCTTTCGTTGAGGTGGTGCAATAGGCACATACACCATACATCCAAAAATTCTCAGATGAGAAATGTCTGGTTCTTTACCAAATGCAAGCTGCAATGGGGAGTATTTATGATATGCACTTGGTCTGATGCGAATTAATGAAGCAGCATGTAAAATTGCATGTCCCCATATAGAAATAGGGAGCTTTGTTTTCATAATCATTGGTCTAGCAATCATTTGCAGACGTTTAATCAATGATTCAGCCAATCCATTTTGAGTATGTACATGAGCAACAGGATGCTCAACAATGATTCCCATAGACATACAATAATCATTGAAAGTCTGGGAAGTAAATTCACCAGCATTATCAAGTCTAATTTTCTTGATTGTATANCCCACGACCTCGACCTCGACCAACACCTTGTCTTTGAATTTGATTTTGGTTTCCAGGTTTAAATTCATTTTTACTTACATCATTTACTTCTGGAAATGCTGTTGATCCAGTGGGTCGGGACTGATGATTTCTCATCAACAGCTCGTTGTTCTTTTCCGCCACAAGAAGACAGGCGATGAGCTCAGAATATCTCGCAAATCCACGCACTCTATATTGTTGCTGTAGTGTTATATTTGATGCGTGAAACGTCGAAAATGTTTTTTCAAGCATTTCCGATTCTGTAACCTCATGTCCACAAAATTTTAACTGCGAGATTATTCTATACATCGCTGAATTGTAATCACTGACTTTTTTAAAGTCTTGGAATCTTAACATATTCCATTCATCACGGGCGGTCGGAAGTATAACTTCCCTTATATGTTCAAATCTCTCTTTTAATCCTTTCCACAGAGCCATGGGATCTTTTTCGATGAGATATTCACATTTTAAACCTTCATCAAGGTGTCGTCGTAAAAATATTATAGCTTTTGCTTTTTCTTGTGATGAAGATATACCATTTTCTTTAATGGTCTCGCTTAGACCCAATGACTCAAGATGCATTTCTACATCAAGAGTCCATGGCATATAGTTTTTCCCAGTAATATCAAGAGCGATGAATTCGAGCTTTGCCAAGTTTGCCATGGTGGTACTAAAAATTACGATGCATTTTATTAGTTAATGAATATTGCAATACAAAGTAATGGATAAACAACAAGTACAAGTATTCGTAAAAATAAAGAAAACACACGAGGAGGATATTCTCCGATAAATACAAGACTGGTGAGTATGATAACCAAAATAATTAAAAATAACCTCGTGAAAGCCATCTTCTTTTTTTCTTCGAAAATTTGATGAAGAATAATTTTTAGAGAAGAAGAGAAAGTTGGAGTGATTGAATGTATTTGTGAGATTGTATTTATAGAGCAAAAACTAGCCGTTTTGTTACCGTTTATTACCGTTGGTGTATAAGAAAATAAATGTATGTATTTGTATAATTTTATGGTAATAATATGGTGTATATAATATTAGTCATATTTAAATAATTATGTATATCATATCACATTATTATAATTAGGTGTCATAAGTTATTTTGTTTAAAAAACCTTATAGGCTTTTATACTTGTCGTATCCCTTACCGGGAGTGTGGGATGTCGTCTTAACATCCTCCCAGGATTTATAACAAGTTTTTGAAAAAATTATTTTTATTATTTCTAATAATAACATTATATTATATATTAAATATATAAACAATAAATAAATAACAGTAAAATAAATATTATTACTTTTGTTACCTTTTTCTTCTGTTCGGAGCTTGGAAAAATATGGAGGACTTTTAGAGCTTCGTGCTGATAACGTGTTGTAAAAAAGTAAAAATTTACGGTAAAAAGTAAAAATCTCAAACTCTCAAAATTATCACACTACACACTTTATAATATTTTTCTCTCAACTCAATTGTAATTTTCTTCACAAATGAGAGATCTATTTATAGAAAATTTTTACAAATAATCCAAAAATAAAATACATCATTACCTACATCATCGCACACTAATTTTCAACATTCAACACCTAATTTTACCTAATTTTCAACATTCAATATTCACATTTTCAACACAAATATTTTTCACATTTTCAAATAATTTTTCAAACAGTCCAAAATTTTTTCTAACCAAAAGCAATAATTTTATGGTATGGAAGGATGTTATGTCAAATAACGAAGAGGTCAAAGCTCGTTGCATTTCATGAACATTTGTAAATATCCAGGTCTCCAAGAAGGTTTTAAAATTAAACGACAATAATGAAAATATGTTGTGTTTTACACAGAAAATACATGGATGAGAGAATGCAACATTAATTAAGTGGAATCTTTATCAATACCTCCCACACGAAATCTCTTGGGACCTTTCTCTTCATCCTTGCAGTTGGTTGACATCCTTGTGTCTTTTGCCTCCACTGAGCATCTCTTATAAGGTTTGAATCCGATCCGGCAAGCTTTGGTCGTCGACTCTTTCTTATCGTCCAACCGGATCTGGTCACTGGGGTTGAACTGCAACCATCCTTCTGGATTTTCCATGTCACTATTCTTCTTTCGCTTGAAATTTGAAGCATGAGAAAAAGTCTGGGGCAGAATTTCTCTAGAGAAAAGTGCCTGAAAGGCCAATCTCCCCTGCGAGCAAATTGAAAACAAATTAGTGCAATGCATAAAATTGTCTTCATAGAAAACAAAGCATAATTCTTGGTCACCTCTTCGGATACTTCTTTCCAAGGGTCATTTATGCTGCAAAGGCTTCTACAACGTCGGCTAATGGGGTCGCTTGATGGATGGTTTTCCTCATCTTCTTTCAATTCTTTATCTTGGACATCCTTTTCCTCTTTTCCCTCTGCCTCTACTTCACTGCTGGAAGGTGTATTTGATCCACATGAAGAACGGTCTACCTTCTTTCTACTTTTGGACTTGTTTGAGTCCAACGGCTCTGCTGTGTCTGCCATTGGTGCTGTTTCAGTCACTGCCGGTCCAGGATTTGGTTTCCCCCCTTCGCTTCCTTCAGAACATGATGAGGATAATGTTGAATGCTGTTCTTGAAATTCCTCCAAACACTCAGGTTGATCTTCTAATGCAAGATCAGGAATGTCTTCTTTTTTATCGTCATTTGCTAATCTCGTATTGGCATCTATTGGAGTTGCAGATGTTGACGGAGCAGTAGAGGTAAATCCAGGATGAAGCGGTGGACATAATGGAAGCAGACCATGTGCTGCCCACCAAGCAGTTGCAGCTGCCACTGTAGCTGCAGCAATTGTCGCCATACTAGGAACTGTATTCATCTGCTTTGGTTGAAGTCCCCTAGGTGTGCCTGTAGAAGTTTCCCCTGAAGTGTCCATGGTTACACATGGCCATAAAGTTGCTGCAAAGCTAGCTGCAGCATAGGTTGCTGGATTTTGTAATAAAGCAGATACAAGAAGACTTGAAAATGTGGATGATATGTGCAAAAATGAATGGTAATCATCTTGGTGTTGGAATGTGGCGGATAATGGGTGAAAACCTGGAAAGGATTGATGAACGGAAGAACTTGATGCATTACTATGATGCTCAGGAGTAGTAGACCCACCCGGATTCATGAAAAGACATGGAGGTCCAAGAACTCCCATTTTTTGGTATCCAGAGTCTGTGTGCGGGGTGTCTTCTAAGACAACATTTTGTGTATTCATTCCAAAGTTGTCCTCAAGAATGTTAACCGGGATATGAGGCAGACAGTTTTGTGAGGCATCATCGTTTGTGGTTGGAAAGTTGACAATACTTTTGGATTGCTCCAACTCATCTATTCTGTTGCCATGACCATATTTTTCATGGGAAAGGCATGAATTTCCGACATTGGAGGTGTTAAATGAGCCATCATCCTGAAGCAGTTGCTTGTTACAAGTCTGATTTGTCCGAAGTTGTTTGGAATCAAAGGCTTGAGATGTTTCATCCTGATTACTTGTTTCCGTTGAGAGTGGAACATATTCCCTAAAGATGCAAAAATTTATTGGCGCAACTGACGCTGACGAGTTTTTGTTCACTGAAGATGAGTTGGCACAAGCACCTGTCTCGTGAAGAGAGAAGACCGAAGAGTCATTTTCAAGGTTTCTATCAACATGTTTTCTGTTATTCCCATCATCACTAGATTTCTGGAAGGATGCGTAATAGAACAAATATCAAATGGCATACTTCGAAAAAAAGAACAAAAATGCACGGAAAGCAATCCTATAAAAAAAAATGTGGTATGCACTGCAATAAAAAAATTCCAACTAAAATACTTCAGAAATACCTCAGACAATGGCTCTTGCTCTAAGTCCAGTGTCGTTTGACCCGGGCACAAAAAAGAAAGAGGAGCTGATGGTTTTCCATCCTTCACTCCCGCGCTGGTCTTTCGAGGATAAGGATTGCTGGGTTTCCTTTTAGGCCGTGGTGGAGGAATATTAATGTTTAGAGTATGTCCAATTGGAATTCCTTTAACAAAGGACTCCTTTTCCAACTGGATAATGCAAATACAAGAAAAGAATTAACATAAAATATAATATCGAAGGAGCATTATCACTGAAGTACGTTAGACAGTTCAAGGAAGTTTTAATTACCCAATATGAAAAACTAAATATTAACCAAATGGTGTTCACACTGTGCAAAATTAATGAGAAACCATCATTAACACAATTTCTTGAAAAGTTTCACAGAGAAAATGCCCACTACTGTTCCAAGAATCTAAGGTTCATTCTCCTTAATCACCACACTGTTGTTTATATCCATAAGTAAAACGTAAAAATGAGCTTGTCGGAAAACATATTCTTTCTAATTTAATATAATTATGATTCAGTCGATCAAGGTCCTACACCGATTTGCTACTTTAGATTTATTTGCTTTCTTAGAGACATATGTAATTAAGTTCGTAAAAGACTTGCATGTTTATCATAAGTCTACCAAGTACCAACCATAAATCAAGAATTACCAATAACATACACTTAGCGCCACCATGTGCCACAAACTTTGAGTTGTAGTGACAACAAGAAGGAGAAAACAGTATTTAAGCAAAAAAAAGATGCCAAATAAGGAGGCCTAAGGGAAAAAACATTTTGAACATCGTTTTCAGCCTTTAGAGAAGAACAGAGAAAGAAAGAAACTATACTCACTGGCCAATGATGTCTTTGTTTGGATCTGTACTTCAGTCTTATGAAGACATAAAATTGTTTTGAGAATAATAGATAACAGAAAGTTGATCCAACAAATAAAGAAATAGAAATCCTAAAGTGAACAAGGGGTCTATGGGAAAAATGCAATCACACAAAAGAATACAAAATAAGATCATCTTCCTCAGATAAGAGTGATTCAACCATCTTGCAGTCATAGCCATCGTTACACTTTGTCACCACAATTATTCATAAATTCGTAACACTTTTGGGCTACAAATAATGCATATTATTAATGAACTAAATAGTGAGGTAATAATTCTCCCAATTCACAAGCTCTGGAACTCAAGGAACCATTGGATATCTAAATAAGGGAGAGTTTCATAGCTAAATTAAAGCTTTTAGTAAAAGGGTCTTGATGCAATTCAGTCATGCAACTAGCTTGGGTTCTAAACATGACATTTGATGAGTTCATAGCATTCTTCAATTTAACCATGATGATTATGAAGCATAAAAATGAAACTAGAATTTGATTACTAAAATTTCAAGTTACCCCATCTAAAATATTGGGCACAATTAAGGTGATATGGGCGTTCTAGGCCCAACTTATTTGAGCCTGTAACAACCTACTTGCCGGAAGGTGGAATATTATTTATATAGGATAAGGCACTATGCCATGAATTTTGCAGGTTCTGCTTGACAATAACTCTATTTAGATTGGCTCATGTGCACTCTCGAGCATAGAAAGTGCATGCAACCCTTGGAAAGGTACCATTCTGACACGGATATAATTATACATACCAATAAACTGTGCAACAATTCATGACAAGATGTGTTTCCTAACAAGCACTCTTACAATGGAGAACACTGCATTGAGTAAAGATGTACTTCGAGGAACCAGGCAACATACTTGTGCCTGTTGAAGTGACTAGAAATGTATTTCCTTTTTATGGAAAAACGGTATACATATAAGTTAGATTCAAAAAAATTTCAGGTGAGAACTTCATAAAGATAGTTTTACCAGTGTGTTGGGTAAAATCTAGAGGTAGAAAGTTTTCTGATGTCATCAATTCATGATAGAAGTATTATCGATGATTAACCTTTGTGAAAAATTTCTGTGCATGACTTCTGATCTGCACTGCAGTCTTGGTTCCAATATGTTCTGCACCACCACCAAGAGGTCTTTCATAAAGAGAACGCATTAAAAGCAACATTTCTTAAAAGGAGGTGACAAAACAATAACAATCATTTTGAATGATGATAAATCCATGATCAAAAGACTTGATTAAGGAAAATAAAGGGCCTTGACAACATAAGAATATTGAGCTGTCTCAAATCAATTATTGTGCCATCTATAAATATATTAGTTAATACTAGAACAGTGACCTTCTATACGCTGCCAAGCTCGCCCATACAGCTTGAGGGCTTCTAAAAACTTATCATGTTCCTCCTCAGTCCATCGCTCACGTTGCTTTGTTATTGTATAAGGTTTCCTGGTCTGTCAAAGACAGAAATTCATTGCTGTGATGTTGAAATGCGGACACATATATTCAACTAAACAGTGTAGAAAGGATACCTTGACTAGAAGTTCTTCTCCAGAAGAATAAGGGTCCATCATAAGGACCAGGGAGCTGGTTCAGATAAAGAGGCTTTCCTTCATCACTAGCAACAATAATTCATAATAGCTAGGGCTGTGGTGATAGTTTTATTGCAATCGACCTGCTAAAGTAACACTAGTAATGCAAAAGAGAAACTTACAAAGAAATCAATGGATATCTATGATCTATTTCTGATAATTGATTTTCACAATCATTATTTTCCAAGGAGTTGTATTTGGTTTTTTGACATAGAGCAGAGCATAGATTGACCGCTTTAGAAATTGAGAATTTGATAATTTACGATGATGTCAAATATACATTACAATCAAATGATAACACTGTAAACAGCATCTAGTCTTCCATATAAATTAAAACCCCGGGCAAATCCCACCATTTTCTGCTGCATACGATTTAACATTAGACTTTTCGATTAAATATCCTTTCAATTTCACACACCAAAAAATGGGGTGCACAGGCATTAATCCGGTTAAATCCCATGAATCCTCCGATACCAAAAGTACTGTTACTATCTTCAGAAACAATAAAAAAAAAAAACGGCCTGTGTAAGAATCAGTAACTAGCGGAAAACAGAGACAAGGAAAAAAAGGACGGAGAGGAGATAACACTTTCAGAATCCAAAGCAAATAGTAAAAAGTAAAACTGTATTTAATTCCTTAACCAGAATCCTCACCAAAACGAACCACGCGTTGCCTTAACCCTTCCTTCCGATCCAAAAGGCCACGAAAGAGCACAAAAACATAAAAGAGAAGGAGAAAAAAAAACTAATTCAATCAGTGAGCAACAACTGTCACAACTATCGCCATCTTCAGATCGCAAAACACCAATAACAAGCACTCAAGAAGGTATCATTATACCTGCGACGCTAAACACAGCGCGAGACAGCTCCGTAACCTCCGATCATTACCCGACCATGCATGGACAAAACCTAGCCGGAGAATCATCAACAGCGGATCGAAATCCTCAGAACTCCACCGGAGAAACCAGAGTAGATGCGATAATGCGAGCGAGCGAGCAAGAACAGCAAGCGCTTGCGAATTGCAGAGAAACAGCAATGGATTGAAGGAGAGCAGGAATTCCTTATTTATTTTTCTTGAAATTTGCAAAGGAAAAATGTGAGCCACAAGTATGGGTTTAATTTTAAAATAATAAGAAAATTGATGCCAAAATGTGGGCAGGGCAAGAAGAACGGCGCCACATGGCGTAAAACTGGTGGCTGGATAACCTACTCCAGGAGTCCTCCTCACCACCCCTTTGCACTTTATTTTAGCTTGCATATTTACTCGGTTAAAATAAAATAATTTTAAAAATTTATTCTGATCACAAGAGTTTAAAATTTTTGTGAAACGATCTTCGTATTTTGTTGTTGTATTTTATTTTAATAAAGAAATTTAAGTTGTTCTAAAGGACGATCGCTCGTATTTTTGGTCTCTACTCAGACCCAGATCTCATTTATTTAAAATATAAGAAATAATTAATATGAGAAATCTTCCTCCATCGAAATTTTGATAATTTATATTTAAAAAGTAGTTTGTAAAATGTGAATAATTTTATAATTTTTTTGGATAATTTCGAGATTTTTATATTACAAAATTTGAATATTATGATAGTTATCAAAATTGATCGATATGAATCATATGATAATTTAACATCTTACGCGAATAATATGACAATTATCAAAACTTGATAGAGACCAAATGACGAATTAACAAATTGGTCATATCAAGAGATTATACAGATTTTTGATATACAATATATAATAATATAAGATGACAAAAAAAATAGAAATTAGATCAAATAACTACAATTAAATTTTAAAAAAAGATCAAGTTCATGGAATAATTTTACCGTCGATGTTAACAAGTTAATTACAAATTAATTAAGCAAAGAGACATCTAAACTGAAATTTTAGCAAACCTACCGATAATGTTAGGCCTGATGCCTTACCTTGACAAATAAAATTGTGGTCGTCCAACGTTCTCAAAAAGATGATTAATGTAAATACGGATTAATCAACATGTTTAGAACTCAAATTAGTTACTAATCGGCTGTTAGTGTCGGACGACGGACGAAATATGACACACTATGCTTTTACGTATAATTTAATTTCAAAATTTTTTTTGTCGTTTAGATAGTAATATCATAAATTTCAAATATAGTAACCATTGCATGTTTATGTAGTATTTAATTATAATTATAATGGATTTCAAGTTCATCCAATAATGATGTCACTGAAACTTATTTGACTTTGTATACTATTGTATAAATAAGTAAGAAGTGAAGTTAATAATTGATGTATTGTTTCATTGTAAACAATAAAACTATATTTCACTTTAAATTCATCTCTCCGGATACAGTCTTAGTAACTTAGATGAGTTTATGTTGCATGGATTTCAAATACGTGTCTGGCTAACTTGTGTAATGTAATTATAATTGAATTGAATGGTGCATTGATTTATTTATTTTTTGAGTACAAAGGAGAGAAGATATTCAAATATTAGTCTAAAAATAAGGGACAACACGTGAGATAAACTATATTACAAATTCAGCCACGACATTGATTTATGTTTGTACCTAATAGATATTGTTAGTTGTTTACCATGTAATAATTTAGTATAATTATTAAAACGTGAAATGTTTTGTTGCCATTTGACTATTGGATTGAAATAATAAATAAATAAATGTAAGTTTACGTTTTGTTTCGTGGATTTAATTGGGTGACAACTTCCATGATTTTATTAGAAGAATAAATGATCATAGAATATTGGTCACATAAAAATTTAGAAAAACGTGTAATTTTAAAAGTCGTGCTTTGTTATTTTCATGCAATATTGTTTGTAAACTTATTCTTGAAATTTGAATCGAGCACGTTANCAATCAAAATATGATATTTGTCTGCTATAATTTTTAAGATATTAAACATTGATATTGAACATAGAGTATTCCATTTTCATTGATTGTGAGGGTATAATTATCAAGAGAAAAAGTATCCGGGGTGTAATAATTGTCTTTGTTGGTTTTAATTGAATGATTCAAAGCAAACCAGAAATTTTTTATAATAAAAAAAAACAATGAATTTCGTTTTGTTTTAGATTGAATTACTCAATTTAAAATTTGAGTTTTGTATAGAATTAATACATGAGATATTGTAATTCAAAAAGTTAGCTATTGATGATTTATAAAAGTTGATTCTTAATATAATTGTATTGTTAGGAAGATCACTGACAATAAAAAAATAAAAATTAAATAAAATATTTTTATAACAAAATAATCAAAGTAAACTAATAAAAATCATCACATAATTTTATTTTAATGTAATCAATAATAAGTCCAATTTATTTTTGACAAAAATTTGTGTGAGACGGTCTCACATGTCGTATTTTGTGAGAAGAATCTCTTATTTGAATCATTCATAAAAAAATATTAGTTTTTATACTAAGAGTATAACTTTTTATTGTGAATATCGGTAGGGTTGACATGTCTCACGGATAAAGATTCGTGATATCGTCTAACAAAAAATTACTCTTTATTATTATTTTTTTTTTTATGTAAAATTGATTCAAACCAATTTTTTGGATTTAGTTGATTTTAAAACCAATCAACTTGATTTGGTTTGGTTTGATTTGATTTGGGTTGGTTTGGATTACTTTGTGGCTTTGAACCAGCACAATAAGGCAATAACCGAGCAGCTTCAGCAAACGACGTCGTTCTCGTCCCATCATCGCCCATCATCTTCTTCGGAGAATAATCAAGAATTAGAAACTCCAAATCGAAGCTTCTAACTCTGCCAATGGAAAGTCGATCAAAAGCCAACCTTGTGGCGACTTTGCGGCGGGCCTGGTACCATTTGAGGCTGTCGGTGCGAGACCCAACCCGAGTTCCGACGTGGGACGTTATCATATTGACGGCCTCCAGCCCAGAGCAGGCCGAGCTCTTCAACTGGCAGCTCGCCCGCGCTAAAAGAATCGGTCGCATCGCCCCATCTACAGTAACTCTGGCAGTTCCTGACCCCCTTGGTCAGCGCATTGGCTCGGGCGCTGCCACACTTAACTCCATTCTAGCCCTCGCAAACCACGTATGTATTGCTCCCCAATATAAAACACTCTTAAAAGAATTACTTAATGGTTGTGGCCATCTACCTGCTTTCCGTCACTCTAGAATGTTTGCGTTGCTGTATTGAAAGGGTTCAGTAAATATGGCCAATGGTTTAAATTTGGCATAATAGTGCTGTAAATTTTTTGATCGGTAAATTGATAGACGTGATAATGCTCTAAAATTGATCGACATGATGAGTCTATGACCTTGTGCAATGCAAGTGCTTTTCTCAGTTTACATGTGTTGGCACTTTGCTTGTGTGCTCATTACTAATCATGCATTAATGCATTGGAAACTCTCCGGTTTTTAACTCAATGACAACTGCTTAGATTTATTATCGGCAGCATTGAGCTAAAAGTTGCAAATTGTGGGATCTCTATGAATTGAATCCACCTAAACAGAACCAATGATATATTAGTAAGCCTTCAACCACATAATTTATATACTTAGATGTCATTTGGTGCTATGAATGAAGGAGGGATCCAATGGTTGTTTCATTTTTTAGTTAGCTCAAATTCATCATATAGCCCGTGATAAGTTAGTGTTTTGTATGAAATAACACAGCCTAGCCTAACCTTGCAACAATTCTTCTCTTCCTACATATTAAAAATAAGCAAAAATAATCCTACAAATCGAAAGCATACCAAAAAACATATACCTTCTCTCTCTCTATGCTACTCGTCGCTATTTTTCAATTTCTCATCGTACTGATTATACATCCATCACTTATCCCACCCTGTAAGCCAAATGGTACCTTAGGTATAGTCTCACCCATTCCTTCAGTTGGATCAAGCCCACATAGGCTTGGTGCTACTCAATTGAGTTCTGTTAATCAGAAGTTTATTAGTTGATGGCTGCTGGTACATCTCAAATATCATCTTTCATCAACAGATATCAGGTTCAAGGAACTGCAACTCTGTTTCTTCCGCATCCAGTGAGAGTTCAAATAATGAAATTCCCCTCCTACAGCTTGTTGAGTTAATCAGCAAAAAGCATATCTTGCTGCTTCATGCTGGAGGAGACTCTAAAAGGGTTCCATGGGCTAATCCAATGGGAAAAGTTTTCCTTCCAATCCCATACCTAGCAGAAGATGACCCTGATGGTCCAGTTCCCTTGCTTTTTGATCATATACTTGCAATTGCTTCTTGTGCACGACAAGCTTTCCAGAATGAAGGTGACTTGTTCTGCCTGTTAGCTGTAATAAACTTGTCAGGAATCAATAGTGGTTTTATTTTGTGTTACAACATCACCTATTGTTTGGTAATGTTCTGCCTCAGAATTGTCACTGTTCTATTCGTCAGCGTGGCTTTGCTTCTAAATGAAACTCTTCTTTAGCAGGAGGGATGTTCATCATGACTGGGGATGTTCTACCTTGTTTTGATGCTTTCAGCATTGTTCTTCCCGAGGATGCAGCCTCTATTGTTACGGTTCCTATGACCCTTGATATTGCTTCCAATCATGGTGTCATTGTGGCGTCTAAATCTGGATTACCAAATGACAATAGTTCAGCCGCTTTAGTGAAGAATCTACTTCAAAAGCCTACCATTGAGGAGCTTGTAGAGAACCAAGCGATGCTATCTGATGGCAGAACATTACTTGATACTGGAATCATAGCAGTCAAAGGTAAAGCGTGGGTAGATCTTGTCACACTTGCCTGTTCCTGCCTGTCAATGGTATCAAATCTTCTGCAGAGCAAACAGGAGGTTAGTCACTTCTACCTTGATTGTCTGCTTATCATTTTAATTCAATTTCTGCATTTCTGAGTTTTCTTGTAGTAATGTTTTGAGGATTGCAGATCTTCAGATTCTGTATATCTTTGTGGCGACTGTCTACTATCCTTTGCAGATGGGCTTATATGAAGATCTAGTAGCAGCATGGGTGCCTGCTAAGCATGAATGGTTGAAGCAACGCCCATTGGGTGAAGAACTTGTCACAAGATTGGGGAAACAACAGATGTTCACCTATTGCGCTTGTATGTTACTGGATCTTAAGTTTATATTATTATGTTAATTCATGCTTAAATTTTTTGTTCCATTCAATTCATATTAATACCAGATCAACTATTATATCAGTTTTTGAATTTCAGTTTTTTACGGAGTTTTCAGATGTAGCAGTGGTGAAAGTGTTATTTTCTCTGCGAAATCTATTCAATACTTTGCTTTATACTGTGTTCAGATGACCTCCTGTTCTTGCACTTTGGCACCTCAAGTGAAGTTCTGGATCACCTTAGTCGCGCGGGAACTGGCCTTGTAGGTAGAAGGCATCTGTGCTCTATTCCAGCAACCACTGCATCCGATGTTGCTGCCTCATCTATAATTGTTTCTAGTAAACTAGCACCTGGTGTATCTGTCGGAGATGATTCTCTTGTTTATGATTCCTCCATTTCTACCGGGATTCAGATTGGTTCTCAGTCAATAGTTGTCAGTGTAAATGTGCCTGCGCAAACAATTGCTGGGAATTCCTTCAAGTTCAGTCTACCAGATCGCCATTGCCTGTGGGAGGTTCCTTTGGTGGGACGCATAGAGAGGGTCATAGTATACTGTGGTCTTCATGACAATCCAAAAAGTTCATTTTTGAAGGACGGTACATTTTGCGGGAAACCATGGAATAAGGTCTTAGATGATTTAGGAATCCAGGATGCTGATCTATGGGGAAAAAACGAGAGTAATGATAAGTTCTTGTGGAATGCCAAAATATTCCCTCTTCTTTCGTACTCTGAGATGCTTCTATTGGCCACTTGGCTCATGGGATTGAGCGACAAAGATGATGGCTCCCTCCTATATTTATGGAAAAGATCTGATCGGATCAGTCTCGAGGAGTTGCATAAATCAATTGATTTCTCAAAAATGTGGTTGAACTCCACTAATCATCAAGCAGTTATTGCATTGGAAATTGTTTTGGCTTGCCTTAAATTTGGCTTGCTTGGGCGTAATTTATCTCAATTGTGTCGAGAAATTATACAGGAGGATGCTGCTGGAGTTGAACTATGTAAAAATATTTTGTCTGCTTGCCCTAAACTTCAATTTAAAAATCCACATATTCTTCCAAAAAGCAGGACACACCAAGTGCACCTTGATCTTCTTCGAGCATGCAATGATGAAGTGATGGCTTCAAAAGTGGAACGCAAAGTATGGGCTGCAGTTGCTGATGAAACTGCTTCAGCCGTGCGATATGGCTTTAGTGGTAAAAATTTTACTCTTACCTTGGTGATGCAAAAGTTGATATAGATATAGACTTTGTCAGATCAACTTAAATTTATTAATGAGCTCATAAATCCGAATGTTTTCGAAATGAGCTCGTCTCTTATACGTTTGCAACAGAGAAATAAAAGATTTTTGTTTTCTGGAATTCAACTTCTTCGACCATGAGTTTTAAGTTTGTTACTGTATAAAGTAACTTTATGATTTATAATTTAATATCCACGTGTTTTCCTTTCAGAGAATCTCTTGGGGTCCTCAAGTTGGTCTCATTCAATAGTTCATGACACTAGCAGTTCTGGTAATACGTTAGATCAATCTTTTCAGTGTAGGAAGGTCAAGGTAGAGTTACCAGTGCGAGTAGATTTTTCTGGTGGGTGGAGCGATACTCCTCCGTGGAGTTTGGAGCGCTCTGGGTGTGTGTTGAACATGGCAATAACATTGGAAGGTTCTCTTCCTGTTGGCACAATAATAGAAACCACAGAAGTTTCTGGGCTCCGGATCATTGATGATGTAGGAAGTGAGTTACATATCAGCAACATTTCCTCCATTGCACCTCCATTCGAAATCAACGATCCTTTTCGACTGGTCAAATCTGCATTGCTTGTTACTGGAATTATCAATGAAAGGACCCTTCAGTCCATAGGCTTGCTGATAAAGACATGGGCCAATGTCCCTCGTGGTAGTGGTTTGGGGACTTCCAGCATCTTATCAGCAGCTGTTGTGAAAGGTCTTTTGCAATTAACTAATGGTGATGATAGTGATGAAAACGTCACCCGGCTTGTATTAGTCTCAGAACAGCTGATGGGTACTGGAGGTGGGTGGCAAGATCAGATTGGTGGACTATATCCTGGCATTAAGTTTACTGCAAGTTTTCCTGGAATCCCGTTGCGCCTTCAGGTCACTCCTCTATTGGCTTCATCTCGATTGATCAGTGAGTTGCAGCAACGACTTCTTGTTGTGTTTAGCGGTCGAGTAAGAACTCTTACTGATGTCTTCTTCTTCAATATAATTATATAAATGTTTAAAATTGTTTTGTGTGCTGTGCAGGTCCGAGTTGCTCATCAAGTCCTACAAAAGGTGGTGATTCGGTACTTGCGACGAGATAACCTACTTGTGTCCAGCATCAAACGCCTAATTGAACTGGCAAAGATTGGGAGGGAGGCTTTGATGAATTGCAACATCGATGAGGTCGGGGATGTAATGCTGGAAGCTTGGAGGTTGCATCAAGAACTCGATCCATACTGCAGCAACGAATTTGTCGACAAACTCTTTGCCTTTTCGGATTCCTATTGCTGTGGTTACAAGCTCGTGGGTGCTGGTGGTGGTGGATTTGCATTATTGCTTGCTAAAAGTGCTGAATCTGCTGTGAAGCTAAGACATCTACTTGCTGAAAATCCTGACTTTAATGTTAAAGTCTATGAATGGGAAATATTCTTACATAACCAACCGAAATAACTTCTATTCGTGTAAGAATATTATCTATAGCTGTTTTCAATAAAGATCCCAATAAATATATGTCAATTTCTTCTACTATGCTTAAACACTTAATGGAGGTAACATAATAAAAAATTTGAGAAGATTGTTATTGTCCATTTGATTATCTTTAATATATCCAATATTAGTTTTTAAATTTGCATAACCAATAACATGTGTTCACTCATCCTTTTTAAAAAGTAATATCTGTTTAAAATTTGCTACATTCTAATTAATCTCTTGACTTTTATATCAATTCTTAAATTAATGACATTTTATTTTTATATTATAGTGTATCTTTCGTAAAGCAATATTGACAACTATCCATTCATACAAACGATAATAAATTTACGGAACAAACCGATAGATGGCTCATTGTGGGCAACCTTCTTGGATAGATTACTATAATTCCAAAGAATTTTGATACCAAAAATATTACAGTTGATTTACGGAACTCTTGAATAATATAATATATTACATCATATGCATGCAACCCCAAAAAAGATAGGGCGCCAAGATGATGATGCACCTACCCTTTCTTTAATCAACTTCTAATAAATCGCTGGGTGAACCTACTTATTTCCATGTATAAATTTGTGTCATATTTTAGTATCAAAACTTCAATTTATCAACCTTCTTAATTGGTTCTAGCTATACAAGGTGTGATATATTGTTAAATGAGTAACAATGAGTCTAGCAGCTAACTTCGAGAACGAGATGATAGATTTTACAATATTTTCACTCATGTTTCTTTCTGCTATTCTTGTCCCCGTCTTCACCATCAAATTATGGTTCAAGAAGAAATCCCGGCATGGCGAAAAACTGCTGGTACTTCCACCAGGTCCTCCAAGATGGCCCATTGTGGGCAACCTTCTCCAGTTGAGTACAATGCCTCACAGGGACTTGACGAAATTATGCGACGAATATGGTCCTTTGGTCTACATTCGGCTGGGAAGTGTAGATGCCATCACCACCAATGATCCCGATATCATACGCGACATCCTTCGACAACAGGATGATGTGTTCGCCTCCAGACCAAGGACATTAGCGGCAGAGCACCTGGCTTACGGCTGTGGAGACGTGGCTTTGGCTCCTATTGGTCCGAAATGGAAGCGGTTGCGTAGGATATGCATGGAGCACCTACTAACAACCAAGAGGCTCGAGTCCTTTGTGACTCATCGAGCCCATGAAGCACAACAGCTTGTCAGGAATGTCTGGGAGGCTTCTCAAAGAAGAGAGGTGGTGAATCTGAGACAAGTTCTTGGTGAGTTTTCGATGAACAATGTGACCAGGATGTTGCTAGGGAAGCAGTATTTTGGTGCCGAGTCCGCTGCGCAAGATGAAGCAACGGAGTTCATGCACATAACCCATGAGCTGTTCCGGCTTTTGGGGATGATTTATGTGGGTGATTATTTGCCCTTCTGGAGATGGATTGATCCGTATGGATGCGAGAAGCGAATGAGGGAAGTGGAGAAAAGGGTCGATGATTTTCATACAAAAATCATAAAGGAGCACAGGAAACGTAATAAAGACGAGTGCGGCATCGAGATGGACTTTGTCGATGTTTTACTGGGTCTGCCTGGTGAAGATGGGAAGCAACACATGGATGATGTAGAGATCAAAGCATTGATTCAGGACATGATCGCCGCGGCCACGGATACATCCGCCGTAACCAATGAATGGGCGATGGCAGAAGTGATCAAGCACCCTCGAGTCCTCAAAACACTCCAACAAGAGCTGGATAACATCGTAGGACCTGATAGAATGGTAATGGAATCCGACTTGGCCAACCTCAACTATCTACGCTGCATCGTGCGGGAGACCTTCCGCATGCACCCTGCCGGACCCTTTCTCATCCCCCACGAATCCACCCGACCCACCAAGATCAATGGCTACCACATCCCAGAAAGGACGCGTGTGTTCATCAACACACACGGGCTGGGAAGGAACTCCAAGATTTGGGACAACGTGGATGAGTTTAGGCCGGAGAGGCACTTGCTAGAAGACGGAAGCCGAGTGGAGATAAGCCATGGAGCCGATTTCAAGATCTTGCCGTTCAGTGCGGGTAAACGAAAGTGCCCCGGCGCTCCGCTCGGGGTGACGTTGGTGTTGATGGCCTTGGCTCGGCTGTTCCATTGCTTTGATTGGAGCTCAGCTGAAGAAGATATTGATACAACTGAAGTATATGGGATGACCATGCCTAAGGCCCACCCGTTGTTGGCTATTGCCAAGCCTAGACTGGCCACCCGTCTATATCATTAATCTCTCGTGAACAATACTTCTTAATATAGTGTCGTTAATGCTAAAGAATCAGCATATATTCAATAAAGTGTTTTTGCATGCCACCACCCTCTTGCTTTTTTCACCGCTTTAAATGTAATTTTATGCTCTTGAGTTAGTTGTTTTTTTAATACTAATAATATTAAACCAAATCTTGAAGAATCTCGTTCTAAAATACATGAGGTTGAATGTAAACTCGACTTTTAAGAACAGCCTTAGTTAAAACATGAGCAACATGATTCCATGATCTTCTAACAAAATCAAATCATAAAAATTGGAAATCCAACGTTTGTATTTTGCAATCTTGCTTTTTCTCGAGTTAGTTCTTTGGTTACAAATGTTTTCTCTTTTGAGTATAATTTTGGAGAACAACGACGCTAGAAAAATTTTTATTTTGAGATGGGAGGGTTTCTTGCAGTAGATAATTATCTTTAAATTATTTTGATTATAAATATTTCAAACATATTTTCTAGGGGTTTTAGCTCTGATCACTCCGTCTTTTCTTATGAGTCGCCGGTGAGAAAATCTGGTTTCTGAGCCACCGCTCATGGAGTTTCTCAACTCCACAGTCTCATCACTCACTCCTCGCATTTCCCCAACTCCACCATTTCTCTCTCTCAAAAACCCATCAGCAAGCTCTAGAAAACTCTATCTATACCGCCCTCTTTCAATCTATTTAACCCGTCCCTATGTATTTTCGAATAGACTCGAAATTTCAGCTCATTTTAGCAGACCCACGAACCGAAGGAATTATCTGAGGAAAAAACTTACTCAACATCGGCAATTTCATCAGGTGAGACCCCTTCCAATCCCAGTTCGTGAATTCTGTGAAAATGATGACTGTAAGTTAAAAAATGTCGATTCTTCCGTTGAACAAAGAGGTAATATTGAGGAAAAGAGCAGTCTTGATGATAATTTTAGCGCCTCTGGTGATGTTGAAGAACCGGAATCCAAATTAATGAAAAAGCAATTTGGTGGGCCTATCTTGTTGAATGATCTAGAGGGTTGGGTTGAGCAGTACAAAAAGGATTCCGAGTTTTGGGGCATTGGGACTGGACATATATTTACTGTTTTACAGGATTCTGAAGGCAAGGTTGAAAGTGTGGAGGTGAATGAGGATGAAATCATGAGAAGAAGTGGGGTTGATCCACGTCTTCGCGAAGATGGTGAAGCTGGAGATTTAGCTATAGTTAATTATAAAATTTCTTTTGCAAAAGACCTGGCTAAAGAGTTGGAGAGTGGGAGTAACGTCATTATGAAAGATAGTTCAGTGGCCAAGTTTGTATTGCCCCGCAGTGAATCGGGTGTTACGGAGGCCATTAGGGGTGTGATGTTGAAACCAAGTTTTCTACCGAGGATGTCGAGAGCAGGAGTCATAGTATTGTGTGGTTTTTTCGTGGTTTGGACGATTAAGGGCCTCTTTGGTGTTGCTGAGGATGGTGAGAAGCGGACAATGTTGGAAAAGGGTACATCGACAAGGAAGATGGAAGCTAGAGAGGGGAAAGAAAAGATGATGAAGGGTGGTGTCGAGGTGATTCAGGATCCAACAGAGCCTAAAAGCAAGCCTTTTAAGAGACCTCTGCTTGATAAGGAAGAGCTTCTAAATAGCATTATCAGGTCAAAAGGATCGAATCATGAATCGACAGTAGCAGAGTATTCTAGATACCAATCTAAGGATTTTGAGGATGATATTCAGCAAATCAGGGCTATGGCCAGACATGCACGAGACATTGAGAAAGGAGACTCTTTACCTGATACTAATGATGATGAAAATGATCCAACTGTAAATGAATCGTTTACTGGAAACATGAATGTTCCTAAACAAGACACTGTGCCTGTTCATGAATCTTATGAGACAATCGAATCTAATGGTACTAAAAGCGGGAGAGTAAATGACATGAACCTGCTGACTGACGATCCAGACCATCAATCAGATCAGTTACATGGAAGTTCTTCGAGAACAAAGTTAAGGATCATAAAATCAGTTAGAGAAGCCAGAGAATACCTTTCAAGGAAGCATCACAAACTGGAGATAAACCGAGAACCTGAAGCTATTAGTGACCTTGACAGTGCTTTAACCATGCCTATTGTAGATAATTCATCTTGTAACATGATTCAGGCTTCAGTAAATTCAACTGATGAAGTATATGACTGTTCAACCTCAATTACTGGACATGATTATTTGCATCACCATGAAGATTACAAGGGTATTGAAACAGTAGACAGAAATGCAGATAGCTTAGATGGTTTTCAAAAATCCAGAACATCCTCAGGTCATGAGGTTGGTGTCAACAACCAAGTTGCTGAAGTATCTATTGACCCAATGGGAAGAGAGAGAGAATCTAATCATAAAAATAGCCAGACAGATGATTGTAAAAATGAAATTCCTTCTTTGAATAATACATCACATTCTACGACCGCTGAAGTTGATTGTGGAGGTTCAATGTCGACAAAAGAAGTTTTCACTCCAGTAATACCTGGAACTACAATTGGGGGCAAAGAAGATGGTAAAACCACGGAACTAACGCAATCATCAGTTAAGGGAAACTGGATAGAGAAAAACTTCCACGAACTTGAGCCATTTGTTAAAAGGATAGCAGTTGGCTTCAGAGATAACTACGTGGCTGCAAGGGAGAGATCAAATAATGGCTTAAATGTAGGTACTGATTTGGCTCAACTTAAAACTAATGGTGACGAACAAGAATTTGAATGGATGAAGGATGAAAGGCTCAGGGAGATTGTATTTAAAGTTCGAGATAATGAGCTGTCTGGAAGAGATCCATTTCACCTTGTGGATGATGAAGATAAATATGCATTTTTCAGTGGCCTTGAAAAGAAAGTTGAACTTGAAAATGAGAAGCTGATGAAGGTGCATGAATTTTTCCATGAGAACATTGAAAACCTTGACTATGGAGCAGGTAAAGTTTTGATTTTTTTGTCATGTCTTTATGGTTTTATTATTACTGAGTGAGTCGAGAGACGAATTTAAATGTACCCCTGCCTCGAGCCGAAGTAGCTTATAATTTCTCTTTGTATAATTTCACAATTTGCCTTCATTGGCACAGTTATTTAGACTAGCTAGAAATTCTTATCGACTAGCCTTGTCTTTTTCTTTTTCTTTTTTTTTTTACTTCTATTTAGTTACTAAGACAGAATTTTAACCTTGCATCGTAATGCATTGGGACTGTTGAACTAATGGGGCTCGTTATTAATTCCACAGATGGAATTAGCTTGTATGATCCACCAGAGAAAATCATACCTCGATGGAAAGTCTCCCCTGCAGAAAAGAATCCCGAGTTCCTGAACAATTTTGTTGAACAAAGAAAGGCTCTTGTTGCTGAAAGTCTTAAAAATTCATTTCGCACAAAGAACAACGGAAGAGATGCCATTCATAAACCAAAAGAACCTTCTTCCTATGACAATAATGAAAGTTCAAGATTTCAAGACGATATTGCAGCAGCATCAAAGACCGTTATAGCAGGTAGTGATGGTTCTGTTAAGGCAGGCAAAAAATCTGGACGAGAATATTGGCAACACACAAAGAAATGGTCAGAAGGATTCTTGGAGTCTTATAACGCAGAAACAGACCCAGAAGTCAAAGCTGTTATGAAAGACATTGGTAAGGATTTGGATAGATGGATCACTGAGAAAGAAATAAAGGAAGCAGCTGATTTTATGGACAAACTTCCTGAGAAGGGACAAATATTGATTAAACAAAAACTCGAGAAGGTTAAAAGAGAAATGGAATTGTTTGGACCTCAAGCTGTAGTGAGCAAGTATCGTGAATTTGCAGAGGAAAAAGAAGAGGATTGCTTGTGGTGGCTAGATCTTCCCTTTGTACTGGTGCGCAACGTTTTCCCTTATTATTTATCCAAATATTCTGATATGGAAAGTGACAAATATATCTTGGTCTCAATTTGGTCGCACCATCAACACACTGATCTACATTTAATGAGAAAAAATTGTATATTTTTGTATGAATGGAAAAAAATAACTTTATTACATCATGTGTTTCTTTCTCTTTGTTGGATAATTGTTGATTATCCTTTTTTCTTTGAAATCTCGCCTCTTCAGTGCATAGAATTGTACACTATGGATAACGGGGAACAGAAAGTTGGTTTCTATTCATTAGAGATGGGGGCTGATCTTGAATTGGATCCAAAGCAATATCATGTGATTGCATTCGAGGATGTTGGTGACTGCAAGAATCTTTGCTACATTATTCAAGCACATATGGAAATGTTGGGCAATGGGAATGCATTTGTTGTCAGTAGACCGCCGAAGGTAATGATATTATGTTCCATACTCTCTCTACTGTTGATGTGAGTTATATACTTGTGCTAGCTTACCGCTCATGAGATGTTTTATTCAAAGATGACTTGATTTTTCCATTTTCCTTTCAATTGTATGCGAGGATGACTCGTTGATTGAAATTTGATGTTTGTTGACGCTTTGCAGGATGCTTTTCGTGAAGCCAAAGTGAATGGCTTTGGTGTAACTGTGGTCAGAAAGGGTCAGCTGCGGCTGAATATAGATCAAACACTGGAAGAAGTAGAAGAAATGATCGTAGAGATAGGCAGTAAGATTTATCATGATAAAATAATGAAGGACAGTTCTGTTGATATTAAGGCACTGATGAAGGGGGTTTTTGGCATTAGCCATCCAGCCAAGAGGTAGTTTTATAGTCTTACGTTATTTCTTCCCCTGAATGTGTTGTGATATTGATAAATTATTTTATTGCAGAGGTCCTCAAAACGTGAAATATAAGCTTTTGAAACCTGCAGGAAGACAACTTTGTTCCCTCTATATATATGAGAACTGAATATTCATTATAAACTGGGTGTGATATATAGACCCGGGATAATTTAATGTAGACCAATATTGATTGGATTTGAAACAACTTGCTTTATATTTATTAACTTACTTTTATCATTTTGTTCAACTTCCACTCCCAGATTATTTTATTTGCCTTAGGTTTGTGTGGGGGATTTTGTTGATTAATTTAAAATTTTGTAATTTTTGTTGTTTTGGGATCTGTTGAAAATTTTGCTGGTAAATTAAGAATTTTTTACAAAGATACTTTGTTACAGTGGTAAAGCAAGCTGAATTTCTTGTTTTGGGCAGATACTATGTTGGCATGCTGGGCCATGGACAAAAGTATGACTCCAGAGTGTTTTACAGTTTAGCCAGCTAAAAATGTTCTGATTCTTTCTCAACCTTTTAATTCCACATTTTTGGTTATGGACATGTACTTTAACATTAGTTATTAAGATATGCTTATTGGGAAATTGTGTATTGAAAATTACTTTTTAAGATGATACCACATCAATTGTAATATTGTATGACCCTTTGTTCGATCATTTAGTTAAGCTTTGGTGTGAATGGTGTTTGATCAGACATTTTATTCAAATCATCTAGAAGTTCTGGTTCTCTTTACTGGTGTTTTATTAATCAAATAACCCATTGGTTATATTTTGAGGCTGTCCTTTTTCGGAGGCTGAAAAGGCAAAGTCATGTTCCGAACACGTTGGATCTCATTGGACTTCGAATGTCAGCCTTTTCTGATACGGTTTTCTTGTTCTTGTCATTGCAGGAAGAAGAAAAAGCGAGTAAAACCATGAACAAGGCATGATTTTGAGTATTGGTAGGACATCAGAAGGCAGTGCATATTCAAACACAGTAACCTCTCGTTTTTTGAGGTGAGTGGATTTTGTATCTCTTTTGTTCATCTACAGAGAATGAAACTCAGATTTGGCAAAAAATATTGATGCATACAGGTATGTTTAGTTGTTGGAATGATAGGATTGGGCACGCGGTTCTTAGTCAAAGAAGCAGAAGTCGTCTCCTTAGCGTAGGAATGTAAATCCACTGGCCACCTTAAAGCTTCAAATCAAATGGTTTTGGACGAGTTCAGAATCCCAACCCCCTTGGGAGAATTATACAACATTCAGGCTGGGTTTGATTAACATTTGAATTTTCTATATTTTTAGCATGTTCGTCATAAAGAAATTTTTCTACAAGTCAGCAGTCACCTAAATGGAAAAAAAAGACCGTGGTATGTATTTTGTGAATTATAGGTAAAGTTTCTTCTAATTGTGTCTAGCGACTCGTTATCATATCCTCTGAGAAGCAAGGACATGGCATTCCCAGTTGAGGGCGATATATCATTGGAAACGCCATGATCTTGAGTTCGACTGTAATCTGCCATGCTAGTGTAACAGAACTAGCATATTTAAGCTTTGCTTGTGGCAGCTGGGTGGAAAACTTACTAACCCACTTTTGGAAGAGCATGTGATTTATCAAATCTGGGCAAGTTTAGAACTACTCGAGGAGACTGGGGAAATCCATACTAATGTCGAGTAGATGTATAACAATATCATATCATTCGACTAGCAAAATCGAATTAGCGCGATTCTTGGGTCTTCTCGATGAGTTCAAAGCCTTTCTTTTCATGGCTAACTCTTTGCTAAGTCCCAAGTAAGGCTAGCAAGGAAACCGTAGAGGTGGTCGTTCGGCCTGCATCTTTGGAGTTCGGTTCTGGGGAGTTGTAAAGAGAAGAAATTTATTTTCAACATCTAACGTGTCTAAGTAGAGCGGTCAATTCGGGTTGGGCCCAACCTTTCCCGCCACTAAATGAAGGGTTGGGCCCGGTTTTTTATTTATTTATTTTTTGTAATTATTATTTCTAAAGCTTATATATTATGGATAAATTTAGAAGATTTTTATATGAATGATAGTTTAAAAGATTTATATGATTTATAATAGTTTATGTATAATTGATTAATTTTGAAAAATTATATTATTTTATAATGTTTTAAGTATGGTTAATGGATTTTAAATATGTTTATTATTTATAATTGTTTTATGTATGATTATTTTTTATTTTAAACAAAAAATTTAAATTTTTTTTGAATTTTAATATTTATTGGCGGGTTGAACCATTTAACCCGCAACGTTGGCGGGCTTTTTGACAGCTTCATTTACATTGTCGAATTTAATTACAACGGTAAGTTTGAATCGAAGGACATTATCAAAATACAATTAAACATTATCATTTAATTCGAAAAAAAATAAACTATATAATACATGCTCTTAGTGTCGTTATTTTGATTAATATAGTTTGTAAATTATTGTGTTAGTCTAAATATTGTTTTCTAAAAATTGAATTTAGACCATGATGTTTCTTCACGCTCTGTACTATTATATGGATTTTCCTAAGGTACATTATACGTATACGAAGAAACTTTAGATTAATTAGAAGAAAAAAAACCAAAAATTATTTGAAATCCGTAGCTCCTAATTTTTTCTATCTCCATGTTAAAATTTTTCTCAAAAATCATGTTTCAACACATTTATAAACATGATAAATAATACGCGAAAGTGAATCGAGTGTTATCTCCGGCAATTGAAAATTTGTAAGTTCTCTGTTTTTCTTCCGATTTAAATCTTTCAAACACTCAACACTCTCTGTAGATGGTGAATTTTTATTCTTATGATGCGTGTGCTTAGGGACCTCAATAATTGTTATTTATAGGCATCTCATACCATCAATGAATGATTGCGGGAGCTTGATTGTCAAAAAAAGAGGCGAATGTGCGTCTCAATTTTCTAAAGTCGAGGCGGCATACGCATATTTTGTCAAAAGTCGTAGACAATGATCGTCGTCATTTCCTACACTTTTATTCTTCTTTTTCTGATATGAGTCACTTTTTCTTATACTCCAATCACGAGGATAGTATGCAACCCACATAATATACTTTGTGAGTTTTGTGAGAGTCAATTAGCTTATTAATTATTGTTACTAATTAAAATCTTGGATACTTAATCATATTAAATTATTTGATATTCAGTCCAATTCACTTCAACTGATTTTGAATACTTTCTTTTTTAATAACCCACTTTTAAATTTAATAAATAAAATTTTGACTAATAAACAGTTTGTATTATTCACATTTTACTAATGTTAAAATTTATTGATACAATAGAGTTCAAATAACAATATACATTATTCGATAAATAATATGTTTATGTAGATACTGATATATATATATATATATACTAGGAATGTACACGTGCGATGCACGTAGGTGACTAATAATGAAAAATATAATCACGAGAATTAGATAATGTTTAAAGTCGTTTGAATAACATCATGTTTATAAGTATTTATCAATCTAAATATATCAAAACACAATACATAAAAATACATCATGACAATAAATCATATATATTCACTTATTTATATGACATTTTTCAATCCGCGACATAATACAACTCTCTTAAATGATAAATCATCAAAAATATTTTTCATTCAAATATCATTCAAAATGAAAAAAACAATAAAAATGAAATTAACAGAATAATGAATTTTACCAAAATCAAAACTAAAATTTACTTAAATAGAGTACACATAGACAAACGTCAAATAAAATTCTCTTATTTTACTAAATTATCATAATGATGTTAAAATAAAATCATTAAACTTGCTATTAAGATAAATATCACATTTGCTTTTGCTAACTTTTAACACATTGCGAATTTTATTTAATTTCTATGTTTTTTTTAGAATACATATCATAGATAATTAATTTTATATCGGAATCAATCATTTATAAATTAATATTGATGATTAATAATTTAAGAGAAATAAAATTTTAACATAATACCACTCAAATAAATATATATAGTAAAAAACATATATAAATAAAATAATATGTAATACTCAGTTAAAAAATTTTATATATAAAATTGTAATATATAACAAATGATAATAAACTATCAATATAATTCATATTTATTATAAGGATTACATTGATTAAATTTTTGTTAAAGATTATATCATAAATTTAGTTTAAAATTTTGAAAAAAAAAAAGAAGAATGTGTATTAATGTCCAAATATATCTAAGATGGACAATGAATCACAAAAATTGACTAAGAAATGTAAATAAATACTTTTTTTTACATAAAATTTAGAAAAGAAAGAACGTGTATGAATGTCCAAATCTATCTAAGATGACAATGAATCACAAAAAAACCCTTAAAAAGACATTAATTTAATTTGCTAATTTAAATGAACAAGGAAATGTAAATAAATAATTTTTTGACATAAATTTAGGAAAGAAAGAGAAATGTGTGTAATAGTGTCCAAATTCATTTAAGATGGACAATGAATTACAAAAAAACCCTTAAGATAACCTAATAATTTAATTGACCAACTTAAATGAACATGGACATATAAGAAAATTCACAATTGAAGTGGTTACATAAAATTTAGAAAAGAAAGAAGAACGTGTATCAATGTCCAAATCTATCTAAGATGACAATGAATCACAAAAAAAAACTCTTAAAAAGACATTAATTTAATTTTATTAATTTAAATTAACAAGAAAATGTAAATAAATAATTTTTTTGGCATAAAATTAGGAAAGAAAGAGGAATGTGTGTAATAATGTCCACATTCATTTAAGATGGACAATGAATTATAAAAAAATCCTTAAAATAACTTAATAATTTAATTGTCCAACTTAAATTAACAAGGACATATAAAAAAATTCACAATTAAAGTGGTTACATAAAATTTAAAAAAGAAAGAAGAACGTGTATCAATGTCCAAATCTATCTAAAATGACAATGAATCACAAAAAAAACCCTTAAAAAGACATTAATTTAATTTGCTAATTTAAATGAACAAGGAAATGTAAATAAATAAATTTTTTGGCATAAAATTAAGAAAGAAAGAGGAATGTGTAATAATGTCCAAATTCATTTAAGATGGACAATGAATTACAAAAAAAACCCTTAATATAACATAATATTTTAATTGGTCAACTTAAATGAACAAGGACATATAAAGAAATTCACNAATTCGATTAAAATCTGGTTCAATTCATTTTGGATTTAGTTATACATCCAATCTGGTAAATTCAGGATCGTTCCAATCTTGTATGCTATCGGATTCGATTCGATTATTCAATATTGATGAGGAATCGGTTTGATCATGTCCATATCTGATATTCCAGTACGATGTCTAACCTGAACATTAAAATCTTTTAAATAACAATATATAGTTGAAATCTTATTTTGATCGAATGAAGGTACGAATTGTGGATTGCACCTAACATGTGAGCATTGCGAGTACCTAAAAACTTAATTAAACCAGCAGTTATGATATTATATATATTCTTCAAAACATTATTCATTATTTTCCATCGTCAGTTTGTTGTGTCATACCACTCCCACCAACAAGTCAGCTTCAAATTACAGCAAATAGTTAAATCTTTCGTCTAAATTCGTCTATTTTTCATTTTATTAGTAGTTATATAAACCGTCAAAATTGGGTCTTGATAATTTTACTTACGTGTAAGTTTTGGTTTTTAGTCATATAAACAGTCAAAATCGGATCTTGATGACTTAAGTTAGTTCTGATTTTTAATAATATTTTGTTTTAATGTTGATGATATAGTGTCATCGAAACATGATGACGTGCGACGTTAAGATCATGGTCTTGTACTTAACCTCAAATAGTTCAGAGAGAAATTGTCCAAGTCCATATATACAACTATCAATAACTTACAAAAAATTGATGTGAGACAACTAATGCACGCCCTTTCACGCTCAAGATTAAACAACTGGAATTAGTTTATAAGATATTAGTGGACGGTCCATAAGAGCAGTTCAACACTTAACGGTAGATATGGACTCTGACATCATGTTAATATTATGAACTTAGAGTATTATAATTTCACCTAAAAGATAGATCTAGAGAAAAAATTGCTCAAGTTCATATATACAACTCTCAAGAATTAATTCAGCCGATATCAAACAACAAACAAACGAAAAAAATAGGTGAAATAGGATCAAAATCCACTAGAATACCCAAAATCTATTTATTATTTTGACAATTTTCCAACCAAATGATAACCTCTCCGGGATTCGCTTAGCCATGTCAGAAGTCGTATATGATCAAACCAACAACTATATACGGTATGTGTGTGTGTGTGTACTGGTGCATCTTCCTTCTCTTGCCGCATGCCTACAAAAAAGTTATGCATTCCCTTAATATTTGTAATATCACACTTATATTTTCAAGATTTCCTTGTTCAGATGTAATTTTCTCCCTTCGTTACACGTAAAAATTGTGCTCATACGTGTGTATATACGTGTCTGTACATGCACTTGGTTCACTCAAGCTCTGTCTGTCAACTCTACTTCAAAGTTTAGCCACTGGAACTGAGATATACGTACAGTGAGTACTTGATGAATTGTTCAGAGATAATTTGCTCAAACTATATATATCTTACAATCTGTACGTTAAAGATATCATCATCATGTGGAGGCTGAAGATTGGGAGAGGAGACGACAGTGATCGCACATGCAGCCCTTATTTGTACAGCACCAACAATTATGTGGGGCGGCAGACATGGGAATTCGATCCTCGTTACGGGACACCGGCTCAGCGGGCGGAGGTCAAGGAAATCCGGCGACACTTTTGGGACAACCGCCACAAGGTCAAGCCCAGTAGCGATCTCTTGTGGCGGAATCAGGTATTTAATTTAAAAAAAAAAAACAGAAGTAAATTATTCTCGGATTCAAGTCACGCTCAAGAAAATATTGTTTTAGATGTATCATTTTTTGATCTCTTTCTCACTTCTTATTATTATCACAACCATTTAAATTAGACAGAATAAATAATATTTGTTCAAACCAAAACGATATTAGAACCTTATGGAAGAATAAAACAAAACCAATACTTAGAATTCTAAAAAATATGCATTAAAATATCTGCTGGATTGTTTCTTGGTTCCGATCGATATATAAGTTAAACTATTTCACTCCTTCGTAGTACCATTTCCAAAGTCTGAAAGCATTTAAAATGTCAACTCTAGCTTATATATGCTAATAATAATTTGGTTCGAAATATTAATCCAAAAAACCAGGTTCCATGCAAGATTGAGTTTGGGAATTGATGTTTGTTTCAGTTCTTGCACGAGAAGAATTTCAAACAGGTAATTCCCCAAGTGAAGGTGGGCGATGGAGAAGAAATCACCTACGAAGCCGTTACCACTACACTGCATCGAGCAGTCAACTTCTTTGCAGCGCTGCAAGCTAGCGATGGCCACTGGCCGGCGGAGAATGCTGGCCCATTGTTCTTTCTTCCACCTCTGGTCGGTACTTAATATTCACTCCTTCATCAAGAATTTCCCAAAGATTTGATTGATGAGAAATGATATGTATATTTTCTGCAGGTCATGGTTATGTACATCACTGGCCATCTCAACGCAGTTTTTCCTGCTGAATACCGTAAAGAAATACTTCGCTACATGTATTGCCACCAGGTGCAATATCTGTTTACTGAATACATTGATAATCTGGTAATGCTTTTTGAATTCCTTGTCGTGTGTGATGTAATAATGGCAGAATGAAGATGGTGGGTGGGGTTTGCACATTGAAGGCCATAGCACAATGTTCTGCACAGCACTTAGCTACATTTGTATGCGCATATTAGGAGAAGAAGCTGATGGAGGAGAAGAAAATGCGTGTGCTAGAGCCAGGAAATGGATACTTGAGCATGGCACTGTCACAGCTATACCTTCATGGGGAAAAACATGGCTTTCGGTATATATTTGGATAGAAACAAATATAGAACACGAGTTTCAGTTAGGCCGATGTTTTAAGGAAAGCTAATATAATACTGAAATCTAGTTGATATTAATCTTGATTCAGATACTTGGAGTGTTTAACTGGTCAGGAAGCAACCCGATGCCCCCTGAGTTTTGGCTTCTCCCCTCTTTTCTACCTATGCATCCAGGTAATTAGTCCATTGACAGACATTACATCGTATTCTAGTTGAATATAACGTATTTATGATGCTGGGAGACTCTCGGGATCACACGTACTGGGGAGGAAAAAAGCTGAATAGCTATTGATTGTGGTGGAATAGGAATATTTTTTGAATGTGAATATCTGATAATCATTTTCTTTACTCGAATGCAGCAAAAATGTGGTGCTACTGTCGAATGGTTTACATGCCCATGTCCTATTTATATGGCAAGAGATTTGTAGGTCCAATTACTCCTCTCATTTTGCAACTTAGAGAAGAGCTATACGATCAACCTTATGATGAAATTAATTGGAGAGCTATTAGACATCGGTGTGCGAAGGTAATTCCGAGAATTTAGTTGAGCACGTACTACATACTGTGTGATTAAAGAGATTGTTGAATCAAATTGATCACGCGATAATGCAGGAGGACCTCTATTATCCTCACCCTTTCATACAAGATTTGATCTGGGACAGTTGTTACGTATTAACAGAGCCTCTATTAAGTTGTCGGCCTTTCAAAAAGTTGAGAGAGAAGGCTCTCAAAGTTACAATGGAGCACATACACTATGAAGATGAAAATAGCAGATATATAACTATTGGGTGTGTCGAGAAGGTGCTCTGTATGCTTGCTTGTTGGGCTGAGGATCCCGATGGGCACTATTTCAAGAAACATCTCGCTAGAGTTCCTGACTATTTATGGGTAGCTGAAGATGGCATGAAAATGCAGGTGTGTGCATGCGATTGGGATTACATCACTGACACATTTTCATTGTTCTTTATCATTTTCTTTTCACAAATCTATTGTCTGTATACAATTATGATGCAGAGTTTTGGCAGCCAAGAGTGGGATACTGGTTTTGCAATACAAGCATTACTGGCTAGTAATCTCACTGATGAAATAAGAGAAACTCTAAAGAAAGGGCATGACTTTATAAAAATGTCTCAGGTCAAAGACAATCCTTCTGGTGATTTTAGAAGCATGTATCGACATATTTCTAAAGGATCATGGACGTTTTCTGATCAAGATCATGGATGGCAGGTATCTGATTGCACTGCAGAAGGATTGAAGGTATCTATCCATATTTATGGTCAAGGCTCATTATTGTCAGAAAGAATATTTAAAATTACTTCAAGTTGAGTTCTTACAAAGCTTTTTGGTCTCTAGTGTTGCCTTCTCTTGTCAATGTTGCCTCCTGAAATTGTTGGAGAGAAAATGGAACCTGCGGGACTGTACAATGCTGTCAACATATTGCTGTCTTTGCAGAGTAAAAACGGTGGTTTAGCTGCATGGGAGCCTGCAGGTGCCTCAGACTGGTTGGAGGTAGTTTCTTTCTCAATATCCTTGTTTCTTCATTGATCGGAGCTGATTAAAGAGCCAGTTATAAAAGAATGAATTTAACAATTCTCTTCTTCTTCCCAGTTGCTCAACCCTACAGAATTTTTTGCTGACATCGTCATCGAACATGAGTAAGATTATTATTCGCCTCACGGGTTTAGTATCTTATGACTCAAGTTTACTACAAAGTGAATGATCTTAATTCAAACCTTGATGCATAAAACAGGTACGTGGAGTGCACGGGATCAGCAATCCAAGCTCTTGTTTTGTTTAAGAAGCTGTATCCGGAGCACCGAAAGAAAGAGATAGAAAACTTTATTACAAAGGCTGTTGGATACCTTGAAAATATTCAGCATCCAAGTGGTTCATGGTAAATATCTGATCGTTTCAACAATAAGGACCATTTTAAACATATATGGTAACGACCACCTTGACTTTCTCTTCACAAGAATTTAGGCAGAGAAAATTTATTTGTTAATATTGAAAAAAGGAATACAAAGATATGTAAATAACACTTCTGTATTCAACAAGGAGAGACCTCACTCTAATCCTTGCCCCCTGGCCAAGTTAGCACACAGATGTAACTCAATTTCTGAATACCATACCAAATAATCACCTCTCAGCCTCATTTTATTTCCTTCATTCTCTTTCACACGTGCTGTGTAACTCACTCTTCATCTATATACTTTGGGCATCAATACCAGGCCTCTAGATCTCTCCTGGATCTGTAATAGTATATGTAAAGTGACAATGTTCTTGCATGTAGGTATGGGAACTGGGGTGTTTGTTTTACATATGGTACTTGGTTTGCGCTTGGAGGACTTGCTGAAGCTGGTAAAACATATGAGAATTGCCTTACCATTCGAAAAGCAGTTGATTTTCTTCTAAACTCACAGAGGGATGATGGTGGCTGGGGAGAAAGCTACCTTTCCTGCCCAAGAAAGGTAACAAGATGGTAGACATTTTTAATACAATCTGTTTAATGGTAGGTATGAGCCATCAATTCATTGTTCCTAATTAAACTTCGACTCATCAACTAATAGGAATATGTGCCACTCGAAGTGAATTGCTCAAATTTGGTACAGACAGCATGGGCTATGATGAGTCTGATCCACTCTGGCCAGGTAATTAACCTCATTTTAACAAAGTATTAATTTAACAGTCATAACCAAAGATGTATATTGATGATATACATGACAGGGGGAGAGAGACCCCACACCACTTCATAGGGCCGCGAAGCTTTTAACAAACTCCCAATTAGAAAGTGGAGATTTTCCCCAACAGGTTTAACTAAGATTCTTGCATTTTCTATTTTTCTTTCTTCAGTATTGCTGTTAGAAACGATGATCATGTACGATGATTATTGATGCGTAATTGGCAGGAAATTACCGGAGTTTTCATGAAAAACTGCATGTTGCATTATGCAGCATACAGGAACATATACCCATTATGGGCTCTTGCAGAATATCGCAAGCGGGTTCCATTACCATCTGTATCGCCTACACGTATAAACAACCCTTGTTGAGCAAATACTATTTGGTTTTTCATTGATCATTGTACAATAATTATTGCATCTCAGTAATCTCTCTATCAATAATTGTACTCATTGCAATCAATGAGAATCGAACTCAGATCGATTATAGGATTTACTGCTTTCTTTTTTGCCAAAATCTATAGATGGTGGTATACTCAAATTTTTTAAATAACATAACAGCTCAAGCGTCATGGTTCGATCATTTTATTCATCGATCGTTCTATTCACCAGGGATAATTATTGTACCTCAACAATCTTTCTCTCATTATATTCCTGACAATTAATGAGAATCAAAATCATGAGATTGGATTTAATACCAATTTTAAGACCGAGGGTTTGACTTTTTAACAAAAGTTATAGCTGGTGTTAATTGTGCAACTCAAATATTTTAAACTGCATAACAACCCAAGCGTCATGATTCCTATCTAGCTGGGACAATTATTGCACATCAACAATCCACCTTCCAATAATTATACTCCTTGCAATCAATGAGAATCAGATTCGTGACATTGGCTCTGATATCAATTATTAGGATCAAACGCTTACCACTGGGACAAAAGTTATGGTTAGTAGTAATGATGCAATTTAAATATTTTAAACATCATAATAGTCCAAGTGTTATAGTTCGAACGTTCTACTCAACACAGATAATTATTTTACTTCGACAATTATTTTTTTATGATTGATTTAGATGCATCAGATAGCTTTCGTTGATTTTTAAAATTATTATATTGCACAAGGAGGATAATATTGTATATTTGTTTCTTTCATAAATTAAAGGGGAAAATTAATTATAAATTGTTCTTGTATAATTTTAGAAAACCTTTGTTTTCTTATAATTTTCTTAGCAATTACTAAATAACCATAAGATTAATTATAAATTTTTCTTGTATAATTTTAGAAAAACCTTTGTTATATATATAACCCCATGAAGACAACCTTCCATACAATTATATAAAGTTGTCTTCATGGGGTTATATTACATATATTTATTATAAGACTTTTGCAAGTAGTTATAAAATTGTATGCAACATTTATCGTATAAAATTGTATGTAACAACTATTGTAATAGTTTATTTGAATAACTGTTTATATCAATTTATTGGAATTGTACATGAACATGTATCATGTTAAATAATATACAAGAAATTTCGGCAAATTCTAATAAAATGACCAAAGTATAAACAATAAGTTGGGATTCAATAACCACATATTTTAATTTAAGTTAGTTTTCATCAAATATATATGCATAGATCATAGACTATGAGAATTACAACTTTTATAAAAAAAAAAATATGAGAATTATAACTTTGACGATTGAATTTGTTCGACATCTACTTTCTATATTATTTTATTTAACCCTTATATTAAATTTTCATTTTCTATTATGTAATTGATATTTACATATATCTCACATACTTTATGATGATAAAATAACATGGAAGGAATTTTCGATGTATAATATTAAAAGGGTGTTGCAATCAGCACAATTTTTGGGAAATTTTTTGCTTTTGAAAGAATCTTTGCCCCTTTACTAATTAAAATAAGATATGCAATCTAAAATTACTATCGTCGCAGCAATCCTCATAAATCATAATTATAGTAGTTGATGCAATATTTAACTGGAATACAACAATTTTTTGCACAATGTTTGATATATATTTGATGGCATACAAGGGAGCTCATTTCAAGTAAAACACTGGCAAATTCAAGTTGCAACAGCTATACGTTCTCACATCTCATAAGTCTAGCCCTGCAGCACATAGAATACATGTAATATAACCTGTCAAGTCTGCACCTTTACCTTTGGCTTCTGTTAATAAATGATGAATGAAGAAAAAAGCACAGGGAAGAAACCATGGATCAAACAAGAAAACCTCTAAAATTTATCATGTATAGCCATTCAGTTTTGCCAACAGAGCATTCATGTACAGTTGAAGTCCGTATCAGTGCATTTAAAAAACCAAGAAAACCTCTAAAATTTATCATGTATAGCCATTCAGTTTTGCCAACAGAGCATTCATGTACAGTTGAAGTCCGTATCAGTGCATTTAAAAAGCTACAGCAGTTTGTCGGCTGGAAAGACACGTTCACATATTAGTTCAAAGGTATCTGAAGAAAAGCTTCACAACAATCTCATTTCTTGGCTAATACTTTCTTTGGAAGCATCTCTAGTGGCGTGGTTTTGAGCAGGAAGAGCCTAGCTGCCCGTTCTTGCAAAGTGCCCCCACATTTCAATCCCCGTGTTTGAAGTTCTGCTTTTAATCTTTCCATGCCAAGAACCTAAAAAAATCGTCCATGGTTAACATTCAAAGAAAATAAACGTATGGATATGCGTTAAAGATATTAAATCCATCAACGGCATACCTCTAATTCTGCTGCTGAATTATATTCATCAAAGTTCAGGGGCTTGTCCAAATCTTGAGCTTCTGCACTCAAAGACACTGATACTTCCTCAAGTGGCTCCGAACTGGTAATGCTGCTCACTTCTGCCGTGGATGTAACTATTTCCTCTGGAATAGAGACACCAGGGAGCTGACCGACCATTTCTTTCAATTTGCTCGAGTCAAATTTGTGAGGCACCTCCATGTTGGCATGATCCATAATTTCCTCCAGACTCTCAACTGCAGGTTTATTCCTACTACCTTTACCATCATCAAAACACACATCAATACTATTATCAGATTTTGGAGACTCTTTAGCAGAAACACCCTCTTCCTGGTAGACAGGGGAGCCTTCATCAAAAGAGCCAGGTATGACTTTCTCGCAAGTAATTGAACATGGAGTTTCCTCAGCTTCTTTGCTTGAATCTGAAAGATTTCCATTATCCGTGACAACGGATTTCGAGTCCTCCACCCTTTTGTCTCCACCAATGTCTTCCTCATCCATGTCTTCACTATCACTGTCTTCCATTTTCCTCTTTCCCAACCTGACAAAAGGTAACATGAATTTAGCGTAAACACTAATGAATATCTCAGTAATATACTAATATTTCATCAAATCATGTAAAGCAGAAACTTTGAAATTCATAATTTCAAGATTAAATTGTATGATAATTTTCTACAGAAAGATCTAATTGCGCTCAAACCAGATAAGCACTTATGTGCAGAAGCATGAATCTTGTTATCCCTGTTCAATGCTCGTATACAATATAATACAGGGCCACAATTTCAAAAGATGAATCGAAGATTTACAATGGTTCCAACGAATCACTTGTACATTTTTTATGAACTAATTGTCGCATGATTTTCAGTAATTTCACCCAGCACCCCGATTATACAGTTATGTCAAAGCATCGACTCCTAACCTTACTTCGTTAATATAATAGATTTCTTTTCAAAATCATCCTCTTTAATTTCTAGTCAAGTCTCCAAATCGACCTCCTCGTTTTGCAAGTAACTTATTTTATGTCCAGCAACATACAATAACATAAAAAGAAAAGTAAAATAAACAGTGAAAATTTCATACCATATCTTCAACCGCTTGGCATGATTCTCAGTCTCCTTTTTGCCACCCTTCCTCTTCAACCCATTCACCATGGACTCCCTGACCGACCTCTCCACCACCTCTATGCACCTAGATGATTCCTCCCTATACTTTGCCACATACTTCTCAGCACTATCACCCCCCTTGGTCTTTGCGCTCTTAGAAACTTCCTTGGTCTTCTTTTTGATATACTCCTCGGCCATCCTTTCCAACTTCCTTTCATCTGCTGCGGCCCTCCATTCCTCCAACTTCTTCTCCGCGTTGACATGCCTGAGCCTTCGCCCACTCATATCCCTGCAAGCATCAAAATTATTCGTTTTCTTCTGCCCAGCCTTCGTCGCTGCACCTCTTAGCAAAGACCCAAATCCTCCTTTCCCACCTCTGAGCCTGAGCGACAGATGAACCACCACTGGAAACTTTCCCACCTCTCGATCCGACCGAGATTGAAAGCCGGCCGATCCACTACAAAACAATTGATTTCGGGGCAAACCATCGGTATTCAACTCTAGGGTTTCAGGGATTTCAGTAGTTTCTCGGGATTCAGCGAATTTCAAAGTTTGGCTATCATGGAGGATGCGGGAGTTGCTAAATCGGAGGAGTTGGAGGTGGGAGGGGACAGAAGTTAGAGCTTCGATACGGCTTTTGAGGATGGAAACAGATATTGAAGGGGTGTCGAAATTCAAGATTTTGTGCTTGCCATCGAGAAATTTCACGAACAGCTGGTGGATTTCAGATCCAATCATCTCCATCGCGTGGTTTTTGATCGATCGATTGGCTCTTAAAACGATTTGCTCGCTCCTCCCTTCGCCAGAAAAGGAATTTGGAAACAGAAGAATCAGCGCCTTTATTGACCCGATTTCTTCAGTGGATGAACGGGTCGGGCCTGCATGTTATTGGGTCATCAGGGGAGACTTCCAAATTTTAAAAATATTTCAAAATATAATCGGGCCCATATATCTCTTAAGTCAATAATTTTTCGCTCTCTCAAATATACGAATTTGTTTGATTTGTGAAAAAATTATTAGAAAAAAAATAATTTATAAATATATTTTTCATTGTTTTATTTAATACATTCAAGAAATAATTGTACATTTTTTCGTGACTAAGTTAATCAGGATATATTAATAAAAAAATAAGAAGAAATACTACAAAAGATAGAAAGTGGGATAATGAGAAAAATTTGAGACAGAAAATAATAATAACATGTTTAATACTAATAATAATAGTAAAAAAACAAAGACTTTGAACTTCGATCATAATTTCTTTGTTTATCTTGTCTGTCTGAGAGAGTCCCTTCCGGAGAGGTAACAGAGGTTGCCTCGTTGCACTCTAGGCAATAATCTAGGATATCCTAGACAGGGAGATCAGCAGGATGGCATTCGAGGAGCTGAAGGATCTTCCTTTAGCTGCCGCCCAAAAGTGATCATCTGGCACTGCATTTCTCCGCTCTCTAGTGGATCTTCTTAATGGCATAGGTTCTGGAGGTGCTTGAGTTTGATCATCTGGAATGGGAGGATCTCTAATATTGTTTTCCTGTATTGTGTCTTGGTCAAGGTGAGGAATATGATCCTGATCGATGTACAAGACACCTGTGGGAATATTTGCATATTTCTCTTCAAAGACAATATCTCTGACTTTATCTCTCTCCGCTAACTCAACATCCTCAAAGAACCGGTCATTTCCTGACTCAAAAATCGACTTACTTGTAGGATCATAAAACTTGTACCCCCTGGATCTTTCAGAGTATCCAATAAAATAACAGCTGACCGTCCTTGAGTCCAGTTTCTTTTCATTAGGCTTGAAAGGCCTTGCCTCAGCTGGACATCCCCAAACGTGCAGATACTTAAGACTAGGATTTTTACCCGTCCAAAGTTCATAAGGGGTTTTAGTCGCTACCTTAGTTGAAACTTTGTTAAGGATATATGCTGCGGTTTTAGTGCTTCTCCCCATAGTGATTCTGGTAAGGTAGAATGACTTATCATACTCCTCACCGTGTCTTTAAACGTTCTGTTTCGTCTTTCAGCAACATCATTCATGGTGGGAGAACCCGGCATAGTATACTGTGGGACGATACCACATTCCTCTAGGAATCTAGCAAAAGGTCTTGGACGTTGTTCACCTGAACCGTCATATCTACCATAGTATTCACCACAACGGTCAGATCTAACGCTTTTAATCTTTAAGCCAAGTTGATTTTAACTTCAGCTTTGTAGTTTTTGAACATATCCAATGACTGTGCTTTTTCATGAATGAGATAAATGAAGCCATATCTTGAAAAATTGTATGTGAACGTTATAAAATACTGTTGACCATTCCAAGAAGCCAAAGAGAATGGTCCACAAATATCAATATGTATAAGTTATAAGACGTCTGAACACCTGTTGGGTTCAAATCTCCTTTTGTTTGTTTGTTTTTCCTTTATACAATTAATATAATTATTAAAATTTGTGTAATCTAAATGTTCGAGAATTTCGTCTAATACAAGTCTCTTTATTCTCTTTTCAGAGATATGACCCAATCTTTTGTGCCATAACGCAGCTGAATTCTCACTGGTTAAATTTTTTTTTAGTACCTCTAATTGTTTGCAGGGATTCATTAAATGAAGCAATAACATCCAAAGAATAAAGATTATCGTATCATGATAAAGAACCAGAACCAACCAATTTTGAATCGAGAAACAAACTGAATATTCCATTTCCAAAAGAACAAGAATAACCAAATTTGTCCAATGCAAAAATGAAAATCAAATTCAGTAAAAAAGACGGTACAACAAATGTTTCATAAATATCCAAATAAATTCCAGTCTTTAACAATAATCTAAATTTTCCTATTGCCTCAACTTCAACTTTGTTGTCGTCACCAACATAGATGAATCTTTCAGCATCACTTGATTTTCGGCAATCCAGGCAAGCCTGCATAGACACACTGATGTGAGTTGTTGCACCAGAATCTATCCACCACGTGTGTCTAGGCACTGAAGTTAAATTAACCTCAGAACAAACCATATTCAGAAGCATACCTTTCTTAGCACGCCAAGCGTGATAATTACTGAACTGCTTCTTCATATCCGCAGCTTCCTTATCTTTCATTTTCTTTCCTTTATCCTTCGAGGTAGAGGCATAATGAGCACTTTCTGTCTTGTCTTGATTCAACATTTCCTCTTCTTGGACACAGTGTGAGATGAGCTCATTCAGAGACCAAGTCTCTTTCTGACAGTTATAGCTCACCTTGAACTGGTTAAACTGAGGAGGAAGAGATATCACAACCAGATGCACCAGCAAATCCTCAGAGAGGTCAAGCTTCAGTGCTTTCAACCTTGAAGCAAGATAAGACATTTCCAAAATGTACTTCCTGATGTTGCCCTTACCCATGTACCTCATTGAAACGAGGCTTGCCAAAAGTGTATCAATTTCAGACTTTTCACTTTTTGCAAACCTCTTTTCGAGGTCTTGAAGGAAAGCTTTAGCCGTAACAATGTCGCTAGACATTGTACCACTGAATGTTTCTGGAATGACCCTCTTCATGATCATCATACACATGCGATTTGATCTCTCCCACATTTCAAATTCCCTCTTTTCATCAGAGGTACTCTTATCCGTAATGGCGGGAGGAGAGTCAACTCTTATCGCAAGGTCTAAATCCATGACTCAGAGAACTATCAATAAATTCTCTTGACACGATTTAAAATTCGAGCCATTTAACATAGGAATAGAATTTATGTTGGAATGAATATTTGCATAAGTCAAATCTGAATAGAGAACAAAAAAACAAATATACATGCTCAACCAAATATCCAAATAAAATAATCAATAAATTCAAATAATGTAGACCCCATAAACAGAATATCGAGCACTCCATTAATGTTTCATCTTTGGACAAAAGATTAACTTGTAAGTGATATCTTGATATAACAGTCAAACACTGATAGTAACTATCATGTCAAATAACAAACTTCCTTTGAGCCGATTTATTATTCATATGAAAAACCGAACAACTATCACATGTTTACCACCACAAGTGCATATGTAATTATATTAAATATTAATCTTCATTTGGACCGATTAATATTCATATAAATCACATATACCAAAATCCTTCTGTATTTCAAAATAAAATTAATTTCCATAAAAGAGGTCATTTTGACGACATTTTATTTCAATTAATCAATTTTAAAAATACATATAACCTAATTATTATTTGAATAATTGAATATTTAACCTTAACCGAATAAACCTGAACCGAAAAGAAAAAATTTTAAAAAAATTTCGAAAATTCCGTACGGGTCGACCCGAATCCATACGGATCTGTACGACTCGACCCAAATCCGTACAAGTCGACCCGAATCCTTACTGTTACTTTTTTTTAAAAAAGAAAAAAATACTAATCCAAAATTTTGATTTTTCTCTAAAATAATTTTGTTGAACAAAACTGGAAGAAAAATCGAAATCCTATACCAAATCCTTAAAATTTACAACCAAATCTTTTTACCAAATTGAAACTTTAAAAGATTTGGTTTTCAACCAAAATATTTTCCAGATCTGAAACCATATCAAAATATTTTTCAGATCTGAAGCCATATCAAAAAGTTTTAAACAAAATATTTTTTTTCAGATCTGAATCCAAATAATATCTTAACTTTAAACAAATCTCAATAATTCAAACATGAGTGGCTCTGATACCACTAGTTGGAGAAAAACCATAAAACGCGGAATCCATCACGCTGAATCATTAAGAATTTGATTGAAAAACTTAAGCGGAAGCGTACCTGAAATTATAATTCTCAATTCTTTAGAACGTGTCTTGATCTTCCGGATCTACACGTTCTTTCATTGAGAGAAACCTTTATTTTTCTTTTCTAAACTATTTTCTTAATAGGAGAGAGAATAGAGAACGTGAAAACGCGAGATCTGGAGACCATGACCCATATATATAGATAATGTTTATTATTATTTTCTGATATTTCTGTTCTAGCCCATCATAAAAACAAAAATTACACTTATGTCTCTACACATTAAAATCCCACAACCTATTAGATACATTAAAACCCAATAACCTGAAACCTTAGTTGATCACTTTATTTTAAGCTTACTTTAATAGACAACCCACAACACATAATTATTCACATATAAGCCCATATAAATAAAATTGATCCAACACCAATTGCCCATCCGCTGCTGATCTTTATCCCGATCCCACTCTCGCCCTCAACATTCATGACCAGTTTCCTGTTCTTGAATCCATTACTCAATTCTTCAGCTATCTTGCTCTCTAAAATCTCTTTTTCTGCCCTTGTAGTGAATTTCAACGTTGTCACGTTGTTCTTGTCCTGCGTGAATCCTGGCACCGTAACCTGTCCAAGATCTGTGTCCCCATTAACTGCGTTAACATATATCCTCGTCCTGTCGTACTCCATTCTCAAGTTCGAATTCGGGTTCTTGACTTCCACGCTTACGATGGATTGTGCGTCTAATGTGAGGCCATCAGGGGTTGTGGTGACGTTGAATTTCTTGAAATCGATGGATTTGAGGTGGATTTCAGGGAGGCGGGGCCCAATCCACAGGAAGAAAAAGCCGAGTGCCGAGAAGAGGAAGAGCAGTGAGATGGCGGTGAAGATGGAGATTCCGCAACAGAAGTTGCGGCAGCACATGTTAAATATGTTCGAATAAAAATTATTCAAATTGCAACATTTCAATCCCCGTGTTTGAAGTTCTGCTTTTAATCTTTCCATGCCAGGAACCTAAAAAAATCGTCCATGGTTAACATTCAAAGAAAATAAACGTATGGATATGCGTTAAAGATATTAAATCCGTCAACGGCATACCTCTAATTCTGCTGCTGAATTATATTCATCAAAGTTCAGGGGCTTGTCACAATCTTGAGCTTCTGCACCCAAAGACACTGATACTTCCTCAAGTAGCTCAGAACTGGTAATGCTGCTCACTTCTGCCGTGGATGTAACTATTTCCTCTGGAATAGAGACACCAGGGAGCTGACCGACCATTTCTTTCAATTTGCTCGAGTCAAATTTGTGAGGCACCTCCATGTTGGCATGATCCATAATTTCCTCCAGGATCTCAACTGCAGCTTTATTCCTACTTATACCTTTACCATCATCAACACACCCATCAATACTATTATCAGATTTTGGAGACTCTTTAGCAGAAACAACCTCTTCCTGGTAGCCAGGGGAGCCTTCATCAAGAGAGCCAGATATGACTTTCTCGCAAGTAATTGAACATGGAGTTTCCTCAGCTTCTTTGCTTGAATCTGAAAGATTTCCATTATCCGTGATAACGGATTTCGCGTCCTCCACCCTTTTGTCTCCATCAATGTCTTCCTCATCCATGTCTACACTATCACTGTCTTCCATTTTCCTCTTCCCCAACCTGACAAAAGGTAACATGAATTTAGTGTAAACACTAATGAATATCTCAGTAATATACTAATATTTCATCAAATCATGTAAAGCAGAAACTTTGAAATTCATAATTTCAAGATTAAATTGTATGATAATTTTCTACAGAAAGATCTAATTGCGCTCAAACCAGATAAGCACTTATGTGCAGAAGCATGAATCTTGATATCCCTGTTCAATGCTCGTATACAATATAATTCAGGGCCGCAATTTCAAAAGATGAATCGAAGATTTACAATGGTTCCAACCAATCACTTGTACATTTTTTATGAACTAATTGTCGCATGATTTTCAGTAATTTCACCCAGCACCCCTATTATACAGTTACGTCAAGGCATCGACTCCTAACCTTAACTTCGTTAATATAATAAATTTCTTTTCAAAATCATCCTCCTTCATTTCTAGTCAAGTCTCCAAATCGACCTCCTCATTTTTCAAGTAACTTATTTTAATGTCCATCTACATACAATAACATAAAAAGAAAAGTAAAATAAACAGCGAAAATTTCATACCATATCTTCAACCGCTTGGCATGATTCTCAGTCTCTTTTCTACCACCCTTCCTCTTCAGCCCATTCACCATGGACTCCCTGACCGACCTCTCCACCACCTCTACGCACGTAGATGATTCTTCCCTATACTTTGCCACATACTTCTCAGCACTATCAACCCCCTTGGACTTCGCGCTCTCTAAAACTTCCTTGGTCTTCTTCTTGATATACTCCCCGGCTATCCTTTCCAACTTCCTTTCATCCTCTGCGGCCCTCAATTCCCCCAACTTCTTCTCCGGATTGACATTCCTGAGCCTTCGCCCACTCATATCCCTGCAAGCATCAAAATTATTCGTTTTCTTCTGCCCAGCCTTCTTCGCTGCACCTCTTAGCAAAGGCCCAAACCCTCGTCTCCCACCTCTGAGCCTGAGCGACAGATGAACCACCACTGGAAACTTCCCCACCTCTCGATCCGACCAAGATTGAAAGCCGGACGATCCACTACAAAACAATTGATTTCGGTGCAAACCATCGGTATTCAACTGCAGGGTTTCAGGGATTTCAGTAGTTTCTCGGGATTCAGCTAATTTCAAAGTTTGGCTATCATGGAGGATGCGGGAGTTGCTAAATCGGAGGAGTTGGAGGTGGGAGGGGACAGAAGTTAGAGCTTCGATACGGCTTTTGAGGATGGAAACAGATATTGAAGGGGTGTCGAAATTCAAGATTTTGTGCTTGCCATCGAGAAATTTCACGAACAGCTGGTGGATTTCAGGGCCAATCATCTGCATCGCGTGGTTTTTGATCGATCGATTGGCTCTGAAAACGATTTACTCGCGCTTCGCTTCGGCAGAAAAGCAATTTGGATGCAGAAGAATCAGCGTATTTATTGACCCGATTTCTTCAGTGGATGCACGGGTCGGGCCTTCATGTCATTGGGTCATCAGGGGAGACTTCCAAATTTAAAAATATTTTAAAATATTTTTGGGCCCTCTGGGCCTATAACTTTTCACTCTTTCATACATACAATTTTTTTGTTTTTTCAAACAATTATGAGAAAAAAAATTATAAATATATATTTTTTCTTATTTAATACATTTAAGAAATAATTGTATATTTTTTCGTGACTAAGTTAATCAGAATATATTAATAAAACAAAGAAGAAATACTCAAATTATAGAAAGTGGATTATAGAATTGGGATAACGGGAAAAATTCGAGAAAAAAAAAAGTTTAATACTGATAATGATAGTAAAATCAAGTAAAGAACAAAGACTTTGAACTTCGATCATAATTTCTTTGTTTATCTTGTCTGATACCTTATCCCACTTTGTTGTTTTTAGACAGTGCATGATGCTCAGATTCCACTCTTCAGCTCAGGATGAAAAACAAGAGCAGAGAACTCTGGCATCTCCAGAGGTGAAGGTGGTCTCTGTAGAGTCAGGCCTTTCCGAACAGCTCTCACCTCATCGCCTTCTTTAGCCATCTGCTCAGAGTGAGAGTCCTTTCCGGACGAGGTTGCCTCGTTGCACTCTAGGCAATAATCTAGGATATCCTAGATAGAGAGATCAGCAAGATGTCATTCGAGGAGCTGAAGGATCTTCCTTTAGCTGCCGGCCAAAAGTTACCTTTGGGTGTTCTGATTCAGTATTCTCGACCCTACTGTCCTGGTTGTGAATATACAATGATGAGGACGACTCATTTCTAGGGGTATCATCAAGCCTTTGCGCTTGTAATTTTTTGAAATAAGTGTTGCTATAATTTGTCATTTTAGTTCTCACTGAAATTTGGATAAAATGTTTTGGCAACGTCTCAGTTTATCCAAGAAGATCAAACATCAACAGACCAACTTGGATCGTGTCTCTAAAGTGCCTACCCGTTCTATTATCATCAACAAATGAAGCTTCAAACAAACAGAGAAATGATTAAACTACAAATAATCTCAAATTTACAGAGTTGCATCTTGTCTTTACATTCCAGACAAACTTTATAAAAACCCAAAACAAATACAAAACTGTATCTTATTTTCTTGTATGTTATCTGTAGTATTCCTAGCTCAATATAAGATCAAGATAATTTTCATAGGCAAAAATGTACTCACAACTTTTTGTATTTTTATATGAAAAAATAGGCACAATAAAACGATGCATCGAGTAAATTTCTTTCATATTCTTCAGTGAAGAAGAATAATTGTGCAACAGAAGTACCAGTGAAAGCCCTCAAATCCTCAGAAGCTATGATCGTGGAGCTCCTTTTGGAACTCGCATGCCATAACCACGCTGTAGCCTCTCCATGCTGTTCATAATCTCGAGTCAGTAATGGAAACATTTTCATAAATATGATTCAGGAGCAAAAGAAACAAGAGGTATACACCAGAATAGGGACATACGTTGGAGCAAGTTTGCCCAGGCTCTTTAGCTCCTCACCAGTGTCTTTGTCTATGATTCTGCCAGATATTTCAATGGCATATGATCGATTTCTATCGGTTGGCATCCCTCTACGTTTCAGCAAATTCAAATCTTTCTGGTCAAGTTCTCTACCATTCACATGTATGCCTGTGTTTCCACCAGCACAATTTTTGGGCATGGGATGGTTAAATTCCTCGATGCCCGGCTGCAAGAAGAGAGAGCTAATTTGTTAAGAAACGTATGGAAGAATCATAAATTCACCAAATTTGAGACTCTGTTTCATCAACGAAGATGAAAAAAATTCTTACAGGAATTATTCCTAGACAAGGACCTCCCATCAAGCCCCAGAATCCAGCTCGGTAGTCATACCTGGTCAAGAAATAATATATGAGATTTTGATCAAATGCAAAAATATATATATATATCTTAAAATCAGATTCGATATTTTAAGAAATAGATATAACTTGTTATATGTGCCAATATATTTCACATATATAAATAGGTGTTGATTGTAACATAAACTATACGATAGATTATTAGATTTTTTGGTCTCATGGGGATTGTGTAGTGGACTAGCTCCATGGCCGAACTGCGTGAACTATGCGTCGTGTTGTATTTTTTTTTTGTACTATACTTCTACTATCCAAATTCTGCTATACATCAACAATCTTAACAGAAAGTGATTCACAAGAAAATGGCAAGTTAAGTTTAGGTGGGTGAATACCAGTATTGCCCAGGGTGGATGGGTCCGGCAACTTCTTCGGCCTTCTTAATCATTTCATTCGGCATGCGATGCCCATTAATGGTCACATCAGCTTTTTCTTTCTCAGCATTTTGGTCTGATCTACTAAATTCCTTAAAGCTCTTTTTTACGATTCCAGCAAAAAATGACTCAGATGCTCTTCTGCCTTTTCTGCTTGCCTCACCGGAATCAAATGATGTGCCAGTATTTGAGAACTCATTGGACGATACGTCCGTCTCAGTAGCTGCTGATGAGTCATTGATAGAAGATTGTTGCCTGGTAGTCTTGCTTGGCAAATATTTTTTGTGGGAACCCTGATGGTTCTTCACATGAAACTTATTTGAATATTCAAAGTATTCTTGAAGCGATGACCCCACAGGAGGTGGAGGCTCTTTATTCATTGTTTCCTCACAAGACAATTTAGAGTCTTCTCTCAGCACATTCACACTTTCGGTAACTGTCTCCACCTCAATAGTATGCTTAGATTTGGAATTTTGGTGCTTGGACTCGGAAGAATCGCTGCCTCTTCGTCGGCCAGGTGAAGGTTGTTCTGGTTCTCCATTCATGGACTCAAGATTATAACCAGTATTATCATAATCATCAGATAAGAAAGTGGTCTTAACTTGATTTAGATGCCCATGCATGTATAATTCCCCACGCATTGGTGACAGATTACTGTTGTCATCAAGCTTAACAGGACTATCTGTTGTCGCTTCTACATCATCACAAATCACTAGTTTATTGTTGGAAAATCCAAAAACAATCACCATAAAGCACGCCCCACATTTAATTTTCTTCCGGCAGTCACCGTTAGTTGCAACATTCTTCGGCAATAGCAACAACTCAAAACAATTGAAGCACACAAAGAATGGAGCACCACCGCCTATAGGGCGACAATGTAGCACAGCAGAAGCTGAATGCACCCTTGGAGGATGCCCGTGGATAAAACAATTCACTTCAGAATTCACATCACTGGGCCATCTCGTGTGTGAGAGGGGATTATGAGATCTTAAAGGATGATGATTTATAGCTTGGAAATTATAATCTAGTGGACTGAATGAGCCGGGATTTTTGTGATAATTAAACATTGTATCAACTGAGACATCAGAGAACTTATCACTGAAGGCAACAGGGTGAGGAACTTGTCTCGTATTGAAACAATGGAAACAAGAGCAAGATGGATGACGATGGTGATGGTTGTCGCTAGGATTATATTGCTCGAATGGGTCCAAATAAACCATGCCATCACCCTGGTATGATCCAGAACTATATGGATGAGACAAAGGTTGTTGATAAGGAGGAGGCGTTCGAAAGGGACCCCTTCTCAGCATCTGAGATCTCAATAGACCCTCATGTTCTTGGACATGATTCAATGCGTATCGTGAAGGATTAAAGCCATCACCACCCATTTCTAGTCTGTGCATCAAAGAAGGCTCAGAGTATTGATTCTGATAAGAAGGCCTATTAAAACGTGTACCAAGATATGGGTATTGCCCTGATGAGCTATTCACTCCCAATGGTTTATTGGGATACAAATTCTCAGAACTAGAACAGGAATCTTCATAAGCAGTCGGCCTATCGAGAAAAGTCTTTCCTTTACCCCTATCATTCAAATAACCATACCGACTCAGTCGTTCATTCCTCCCATCCAACCCCCTCAAAATTTTAGGCTGATCTTCTCCAACGCAACCATCTTTGTTAAATCCATCCACACCAATCCTATTCTTCACCTTGAACTCATAATCATAACTTGGCCTGGACAAGAGATTAGATGAGCCATGCTCCTCCGAAACACGATCTAATCTTTGCATCCTATTCTCATCATCGTTATATAAAGTCAAATCCTCAAAATCTCGAGCAACACTTGCTCGTCCCAACTCATCCAAATCTCTACCTTGGATCGTTCCACCGCCATGGTCCCACATACTCTCCCCATCCATCAAACTATCACCGTCATTTTCAGCTGAATCCCGCAAAGCCCTCCCCGCAGCTCGGCTAGATGAACTAACGCTCGACATCCCGTCACCCTGGCCAACCATTCTCCTCTCAGACATAGTATTCTTTTCCTCATATTTTTCAAGATACTTCTCTTTAATCATTGCAACCTTTTCCTCATCAGACCTTTCTGAGAACGAGTCTAAGTCAACACCTTTGTCCCCTGCTGAAAAGTCAACCACATAACCCACAAAGCAAAAACAAAAAACACAAAGAACAAAACATCAAGAAAAGATTAACATCATTCAAGTCCCATCATTCCCAATATCTCCCAGATCAAAAACAAAACCAAATCGAAAATATAAAATTTCTCAATTTCCATAGGACCAAAAACACCATAAAAGAAAATAAATCGAATAATATTTCAAAAAGAACAAGTCTTCTGCTTAATATCTATCAAAAAGTTACCTCTCAGAACAGCCCCACAACCACCGCACCGGTAAACGGAGTAACCAGTAACCTCTGGAAGCAAATTCTCACACTTCGGACACCGAACTAAACGAACCTCCGCTGTTTCTGACATTCTTTTTACAAATTTCAACTAATCTTCAACATGCACACAAAGCTTACTATTCATGCATTTCTTGGCATTGAAATAAATGGGGAAAAATATAAATTTTTAGGTGAAGTTTCGTTAAAAAAACTCCGTGTTTTTCCACACAGTAGACGCGCAGGTGACGATTGAAATGGAGTAATAGATGCGGTTGTACTGTTTGAGAGCGACAAAACTCCAAGTCAACACAAAAAAAAGTAATATGATATGGTTTTTTTATAAAAAAAAAAAAAATTTGTTGCCTCTAATAAAATACTCAAGAGAATCGTATATTTCTGTACGAAGCTAGCTAGCTAGCTAGCAAGCGCCGTTCATAACTTCGAGGACAATAATTTTTTAGATTTAAGAAATCAAAATTATGTTCAAGCAAAGCAAAGCAAAGCAAAGCAAAGCAAACCAGACAAATCTTTCCGTCGCTAATCAAATTAATAGAAAGCTCGAAAAAAAAATTTATTTGAAACCTGGATGGCTTTCACCAAAAACACTGCGACTGAAAGCCGACATAGAATTCACTAAAAAATTATTTGGGAAGAAGTTTAATTGCTGTTCAAATACATTGGGAAATGGGAACTAAAAAATTAGCAAGTCAAAGGCTTCAACGGTACAAACGGTACCGTGAATTTATATGGAATTGAAGGGAGTCCGTACAAACGGTAGAATATGTAGTTTAATTCGATTCAAAACAAGAATTTTACTAAAGCTTGACATGTCGTCGACAAAAAAATCACTTTAAGATGATCATTTCATGGTCATTGAGAACGAATTAAATCAGATAGTTCTATTTCTCAATCTTTCTGACTTGCTCCTACGGAACCAAGGTCGAAAATATTGAAAAAATCAGTTATTCAAAATAGTTCCCGAGATTTTTTGATTCATTACGCTATTGTTTTGGGTTTACATACAACTACATTGATCTTGGTAAAATGTCAATTAAAATTTTGAATTGGAAAAAATATATACGAAACCACAATCTATTTACATGTATCTTATATTTAGGCATTTTAATTTGTAATCAGAATTTTTTTTTAATTTCAGATTTATTAATAATCGCGTAAATACTGCATGTTTGAGCATTTTATTTTCATCTTCTATTTTATTTCATAGTCGTGTTTTGGCCAAAATAAATTTAAGATGTGAGAACCTGCAGCGATTATTCTTTTATGCGCACTGATTAATCCTCTTACTAACGCAATATATGCACAATCCCCCAACCAAATATATTAAAAACACAACCAAACATATTTAAAAAAATATTAAAAGTATTGACTATTTTTTATTAATTAATTATCAAAGATCACCAATTNCAATATTATTTTTCAATAAGTCTCACGGAGAATATGAGCGTTTCGAGTCCAATGACGCGTAAAACAAAAGCATGCAAATGAGAGAATATGCTTTGAACTTTATATTCAAATATTATAATTAAATAAAAAAATGTCGCTCAAAAAAATATTAAATATCACTTTAGAAATAAATAGTAAAAACAATGATTAAATTCTACTAATAACGTTTTCGACGTACTGAACAATAATAAGAAAGAGAATAGTAATATTGATGATTTAATGATGTAGAAAGATTTAATGATCGGAATCGTAAAATAAAAATTTTAATTTTAGTCTTGTAACTTGAGTTGTTTTAAGTTTTAGTCTTGTAACTTGTCAAAGTTTAGTTTTCATCCACTAACTTTGATTTTTTTTTATTTTAGTCGTCTTTTTGCTCGAAATTACTAAATCCACCGAATATTGTTTATTTGACATTGATCTTATTTTTATATGATTCATAATTCATATGACAAAAATAAAACATGTGTTATATACATTAAAATCAATATGAGCAAAATAAAACAAAACATCAATCAATATTTCAAAATTGGAGAAAAAGTTTATCGTTTTCTTTTAGTTTTTAATAGATGAATTTTGATGTATATAATATAGACTTTATTCTTAACACATAAACCACGTAAGAGAGCGTCGGTGTCAAATAAACAATATTTTACTGTTTTTGAGCGGAAAAAATGACCAAAAAACATTTAAGTTAGTGAATAAAAATCAAACTTATATTATATGACTAGAATCCAAAACATGTAAATTTACATAACTAAAATCACATTTTTTTCCAAAAACACACTGATAAACAACTTTTGAATAACTATCATTTTAATTTTTTTAATAAAATAATATTTAGTTATAAATAATTTTATTCAATTTATTTTTCATTTCTTATACCAATAACATGAGCATAATAAATATGTAATTTCATCTTCATTTTATTTCATAGTTGATTCTATTATTTCCTTATTACTATCAAATCCATCAATTATGTTTCCGAATTTCATTCTTGACAATACAAAAAGATGGGTTAAAAAAACCAATATTTCATCAATATCTATTTTTTTGTATAATTAGTACGTTTCGCATATATTACTTTTTACTAAAATTATATCATTCACAATACTTCTGATTATTAGTTCGCCTACAAGGTATTATTTCATATCGAACGATATTTATCTTTATTTTAGGCAGCTAAATCGACTAGTGACGTGATTAAAATATACGGTATGTTTCTTAATGAGTTTCATTATCTTACGTTGAGAGACATACATCTTGGTACCTGTTGTATATTCAATGACTTTGTTCATACAATTTGCATGTATATACAGATAAAATAAATGTCATAATTAAATAAAATCGTAAAATATTATTAAAATAAAGATTTTTTATATATATGTCTCAATAAAACTCGAACCACAAGTTGACTCGCTGAGTACCTAATCTAACCAAGTGCATTTAGAATTAGAAGCAACACCAAATCTTCAAGAAAAACTTTCAGTTTAGGTAGATCCTGCAATATCCAATGAAACATAGGTTGAACAAAACAAAAAAAAAAAATTTATAGATCATCCATCATATATCATTATCAACAAATTTTTAACCAAGAATTTATGTTCGTACCAATCGAGTATCTTGATTCGGCATTTGGGAGCGGCGGCACCTCGGCCATCTTGAACTTGGCTGAGGCTCACTCCACCGCAGAGAACCTTCACCTCAACAGTTCCAATTGCCCATCCGCTGCTCTTTATCCCGATCCCACTCTCGATCTCAACATTCATGACCAGTTTCCTGTTCTTGAATCCATTACTCAATTCTTCAGCTATCTTGCTCTCTAAAATCTCTTTTTCTGCCCTTGTAGTGAATTTCAACGTTGTCACGTTGTTCTTGTCCTGCGTGAATCCTGGCACCGTAACCTGTCCAAGATCTGTGTCCCCATTAACTGCGTTAACATATATCCTCGTCCTGTCGTACTCCATTCTCAAGTTCGAATTCGGGTTCTTGACTTCCACGCTTACGATGGATTGTGCGTCTAATGTGAGGCCATCAGGGGTTGTGGTGACGTTGAATTTCTTGAAATCGATGGATTTGAGGTGGATTTCAGGGAGGCGGGGTTCGAACCACAGGAAGAAAAAGCCGAGTGCCGAGAAGAGGAAGAGCAGTGAGATGGCGGTGACGATGGAGATTCCGCAGCAGAAGTTGCGGCAGCACGTGTTTCGTTCCTTTTGGAGCCGTAGAGAAGGCGGCAGGGCCGCTTTTCGTGGCAGCGGCTTGACTGGGGTGGTGGGGTCTCTGTATCCCGGCGGCTTTTGCAGCGGCGGAGGTGGTGTTTGCCCGATCGACATAATTTCTTCCCTCAGGAAATTCCTGTTTCTGAATAATACATAGATTCAAAGAAATCATCGTCCCAGTTCTTGAGAAAATCCTAAAATCACAAAAGGTATATTCGAGAAATATACAGATCATGCATGCAATTTTTTTTTAAAAAAAAATGTAAAAGATCAAACATTTCTTGATACAGATCAGAAAATGGGATTGGAATATCTTACCAGAATCTTTATGATCTGAGACTGATTTCGTATAAATCTAATATTGAAACAAGTTTTAGAATCGAACATTGAAGGAAGAGGTTGATCATGATACAATGTATGGTGATAGATTTGGGAAACAAGGAGACATCAACATTGATCACCGATCATTAATGCAACTACAGTACCATTAATATATATATAACACAAAAACTCTTGTGAGATGGTCTCACGGATCAATTTCGTGGGTCGAATATCTTATTTGGATTATCAATAAAAAAATATTACTTTTTATGCTAAGAGTATTACTTTTNAACAAATATACTATCAAATGATGCAACTACTTTGGAAGTTAATAGGTCAATTGAAAATAAATGAAAGTTCTATTTTACCCCTTATAATTTTTGTTTTTAGTAGAAGAGAATAGACAAAAATATAAATTCTAATCAAATATAAAATCATATCTAAAAAAATGAAGGAAAAATAAAATTTAAAGAGCTTCCGAACCATGTTCCAAACCTGAGGTACGATTTAAAGGTTGACCGAAACAGTTATTCCATCTCTTCCTCTCTTTCCAGCTCCCAACATTTTTAGTTCCAAATCATTTCTTCTTCGGTGGGGTTCATCAATGGCGGAACAGGAAGAGATTTCCGACCCAGATAGAGAGTCCATGGTACATGAGATCTCCGACAATATCACCGCCGGGGACCATTCATCGTCGTCCGCTTCTTCCAATTCAGACTCCGAGGAGAAGATAGCGCGATCGCCTCCTCACTTCAAAGCTAAGACTGACCCGTTCTTATACCGTGAGAAAGCAGAGAATAAGGCCTTCGGTGGAGGTCAACTTGAGTTTCTTACTCTTTGTAGCGATCGGTTTTGTACTTTGATTTTATTATTTGATTTTTTGTTTTTTTTTTGGGTTCTATGGAGAAGCTAATGGTAGTATTTGTATGCTTTAAATCGACCAATACTGCTGGGATGTTTGAAATGTTGTGCGATTACAAGTTACGTTTGAATATGTGGATGGAAGTGCTGTTATTATTTTTATGGGTTTATAGAGGTTTTAAAGTCCTGAAGTTTCAGTAGAATGCGATGTTATTTTAGGTTTCGAAGTTGTATCATGGTTTTGGCTCTTAATTTGGCAGTACGGCTGTTTTTTCTAGTTTGAGCTAAAAAAGATTTGATTTTGAACATTCAGTGTGGAGGTTAGGTTTTCAATTTCATATTAGACGTGTTTGTATGTGTTCTGGGATTTAATGCGAATTTGACATTTTTTTATTTGGATTTCTTGTAGCTGCTGATTTATTCTTGTGGAGGGACAAAAGCATATCTGCTACCGCACTCGGGGTTGCTACCGCTATCTGGTTCTTTTTTGCAGTGCTTGATTACTATTTGATTACTCTGGTCTGCCACATTTGGATTTTTGCCCTCTCCATGTTATTCTTGTGGTCCAATGTTACGATCATCATTAACAAGTGAGTTTATTCATGACTTCTGTTGTTTGCCTCATTTCTTTGTGGTTCTATTTCCCAGTTCTGTAACGTGGCATCATCGCTTGTGTGCTCGCAGGAGACCGTCACATATACCGGAAGTCCGACTTCCCCAGGAACCATTTATTGAGTTTGCTACGACTCTCTGTAGTGAGATCAACAATGCTCTGGCTGCGATTAGAGAAACTGCTTCTGTCAGGGATCTTAAAAAGTTCCTCGAGGTCAGAAACTGGATATTAGAACCGATCTAGCACATCACCTTTGGTTATAGAGAGCATATATTGTCGTTGCATTTTGAATAATTTTTATACAAACATAAGCACAAGGAGCGACTGGAACCAATCCCTACGTCCCAACTATACTCTGTCCCACGATTCATCACACCTTTTTCATAATTCACAATTGATCTATTTGATATTTGGCATTGGGCCATTGGACATTGATTTACCAGGTAATTGGTGTGTTGTGGATTATCTCCATCGTGGGCAGCTTCTGCAACTTCGTCACACTGGTTTATATATGTAATGAGTCCATGATCTCGTTACCCCTTATTGGATTATGATTCGTGTTTGCTATAGTTCGTGCTGACACTTTTCTTTCTTCTTTTCACGAAGTATTTGTTTTCCTCCACACGGTGCCTGTTTTATATGAGATGTACGAGGACAAAGTTGAGGCATTGGCAGAGAAAGCGATGATGACAATCAAGAAGCAGTATGCAGCCTTCGATGCAAAAGTTGTGAGTAAGATCCCAACAGGACTAATGAACAAATACAAGAAAGCTTAAAGAATATTTCTTGCTGAATGCCTATGGTCCTATTATGGAACAACTCTGGCTGTCTTTTCCTTGTATGGGTCTTTCAATCCCCTTGTCCAACATGTTAACTACTGCAGTTTTTTTTTTCATTTTCCTTTTCTTTATTAGAGATAAGAGTTAAAATGTTAATATGTTTCTTCACTACGTATTGGATGTTTACCTAAAATCAATTACAACCCTTGTCCATACATATTGGTTTTCTAAGATGCAATTTGATTGAGCCTAGATCATGGCCACCAAAATATCCGAACTAGAATTGAGGACTTGTGATTTGGTTTCTTGTTTTAGAAACTTAGGAATTAGAATCTAGACTGGAATCAGAATCATCTGGAAAGTTGATTCAATCATAAGTTAATATTTTTAGAGTTCCCCCCTTACATCATAGAAATTTAAGCTATATGATTAGGAACACTTTTCATAGTTACTTTATACGAAAGGGATATCTTAAAACAAAAATCAAAGAATATCATATACGACATGTATATCTTTATGAGAGTCAAATTAAAATTAATAAAAAAAAATTATTTGTGTCTTATAATGCTTCTAGTTCTATATTCATTTAAATTATCAATTATCTCAATTTTCCACATGTTATCGATTAAAAAAAATGAATCTATTTGATAAAAAGAACAGAAAAAAGGAAATTGCTTACTGTATTTAATTTTTATTATTGGTTACGCTGTTGAAGCAAACTTTCCCACTTATTTTACCATTGACCAATAATTGCAATTTTCCCCAATTAATATAAGTTTTGTCCCACTGGATCTGATATAAATAATTTATTAGTTAAATAATGTGTCAACAAATTATTCATAAATCGACTACTCCTAAAGATACAATGTGAAAACCAATTAATTTCAAAAAGAAAGAATCGAGGTCTTGGACATCACCATCGATCCTTCTCCACAATTTCATGTGACAACAAAGGCAATTTGCATAGGAGTTTGGTTGAAGACAAGGTGGAAGAACATTTAGCGAGGACAAGTAAGATGTTTTTTTAGGGTTGGTCCCCATAAGCAAAGGCTTCATTCGAATACAAAACAACATTGAATTTTAGAATATTCTATACTAGGCAAAATTTGTCCCATGGACCCTTCTTGTTTCCATGTTTTTCTTCACAATACAAGGGTTTTCATTTTGCTTGCGTATGTTTAGAACTTTTGATGTGGCTATCCGGATATACGCTATGCGATGTTCGATGCAGGACATGTACAATAGTATTATGAACTCCTATCGAGTAACAACAATAGCAGACAAGAGCACGCAGTCGTCGTTCGGTAATTCCAAGGGTTTGATGCATGGTAATTAAGGGCTGAGTAGGTCGTTTCGGGTGCTCGATTTGTAGCCACTGATATGTTCATATTTTACCGGTTCTTGGCTTATAGTGTCCCAACGGAGCTACTGTCACATACTACCTGGAACTTGACTAGGTCTCGAGACAGTTAATAATTGCCACTCCTATTACATAATTCTTGCATACTTATCGACTGTGGCGCATTCGAATTAATTGTCTGAGAGATGGGAAGGACCAGAATTAGTCGGGTGAAGCCTGGACATGTTATATATAAAAGTTATGTAATAATATACATATATATGGTGGATCAAGAATCAATGTTGTCGGGGCAGCTTGGAAAAAAAATAAAATAATTCCCACAAAGAAACAAAAAGAGAGAAAAATTGTAAACATGTGGCCCTATCCACCACACAAAAAAAAAATCAGATGTTTAACAGCACTTCTGGTTATATTACATCCATTTCGATCCTTGTAAATAACATTAAATCTTCTTGTCGTGTTTATAGATACAAAATGATAATTTGCAATAACATCTATAGTTTTAAAGATTCCAATGTTTACATAGTAAAATTAAATCTTTATAAAAAAATATCAGACAAATAAACAAAAAATACTCGGGATATTTTTTATATGTACGAGTTTGAGACTCTTTAAGTTTGAGATTCTTTGTTAACCGAAGTTACATCCATATATATCTATATATATATAGGACGGATATACAATCAGCAAAATTCGGAAAAATTTACAAAAATAAGAAGTATATAATTGACAAGATTTTTTTAAAAAATGATATCAGACTTACAAGATGAGGAAATACAATCTGAATCAAAATCTTATCTTCTTATGTCAAGTCATTACAAAAACAAGAATTATTAAAAATGAAAAAAAAAATGTAATCCCAGATACCTAAATTCGTCGAAAAATGTTGCAAGTCTTGGGAAAGCGATTACTCTTATTCATTGGAAATCCATAAAAATTCGGCAAAACCGAAAACTCAGCCTTATTTGGCTTTGGATGATCCCAGCAAGCTAAAAAGACTTGTTGCACCTCATCAATCTATCGGCGCCTTGACGGTCTACATTTCTGCAATCTGGTCTACGAACTTTTTCCATGCATTGCTGGAATTCTACTTTCACCTCTTTTTCCTTCTTCTTTGCATGTACATAATAAGCATACAAGTTCCACTCATTTTTCTGAAATTAAACAAAAAGAAACAAACAGAGAAGCATGGTTAATTAAGGCTAATCAATTACAGTTTTCAAGATTTAATCCAAAACCAACCTTATTTAATTAGTACTGGCAAAGTAACACCAAATAAAGAAGGCCATTTAACAAGCAGATGAACTGATTTAAAAGTAATATAATTGCATGCAGGTGACATGTAACAGTCTTATAATTAAGGATGGGAAGAAAGTTATTGTTACTGAATGAATATAACGAAAAATGTAATTTTCCCGGACAATATATACACNGAGCTCTCCATATCACACAAAGACTGAGAAGGAGGACTAACTTGTCGTGAATTGCTCCAACTTTTAGCCCTTTTCAACCCGTTTTGAGCGTCCGTTTTCGTGGATTTATCGAAATCCATAACTGAATTATAATCATAATCTGAACTGTTTCGTGGAGATGGCTCAAGAGAATTGCTCAAACTTTGAATCTCACTAACTTTTCGGTCAAGATCAACGACCCTGGTGTTCTTTCTTGAAGACCCTAATGTCTGATACAATGGCTTCAGAAACCCGAAACACTTGTGAAGAATTCTTCTGTATGAATTCCTCCATTTCTTGATAAAATCTATGTTTTTATTTACTAGAGTATTTATTGATGAAACGGGCGATCCGGGAACGGAACTTGTAGTAGTCGTCGAGACCTCAACTTTCGTTGATCTGTGAGCATACACTGGTTTGATGTGCCCATCAGAGAAAATTTCATCAGCATCAACGAGAGCTGATATTGCAGTGGCAGGAACATCGAAGTCGAAATTCTGTTCGAATTTTTCGGTCGAAATCGAGTTAAGAATGTCGAGGAGATTATGGGATGAAGAGGGTTTATGGTGTGTCAACCAGCTGTAAGAAAAACTTTCAGTAGCCAGAGGTCTTGATGTATCTTCCATGGTGGTGAGAATTAAAGGGTACAAGTCATGTGCAGTGTTTTGAGGACTAAGAAAATGGTTTTATACATTTTACAAGTAATTTGACATTAAACTTTATCAACTATTATTTATAAATGTCAGGTTCGAGATTTAATTATATCGATAATTCTCTTGTGATCCAAAAACTCCAAGAACAAAAACAAAATTCGTACTTCGAATTGGTCACAATTGCGTCTCAGTTATAACTTGACTGACTTTGCAATTTGATACATTTTTCATCGGAATGCTCACATGATGATAAATAATATCTAAAGTCATGTTAATTACTTCGGTGGAAGGCAAAAACTTATGTTAGACGGTCTCACGGGTCTTATTTTGTAAGACGGATCTCTTATTTGGGTCATCCACGAAAAAGTATTACTTTTTATGCTAAGAGTATTATTTTTTATTGTGAATATCGGTAGGATTGACCCGTCACACAGATAAAGATTCGTGAAATAGTCTCACAAGAGACCTACTCTCTATGGAAAAGAGGACTAATTAAAGTATGAAGTGCAAAGCAAGCAATAAAATAAGTTAGTAAATCAAAACTAAAAATGGGAAAAAATAGTTGAGCAAAATAGTTATTTTCCTATTAAATTTTGACCAATTAGAGAAAAAAAGATCAAGTAGTGTGAGTGCTTGTTTTTTTTTTCATTTTTCCTTTTTGGAAATGATTTTCACAACTTTTAAAATTTTCATGTTTTTATTTAAAAGTCAGTCAAGTTAATCATCCTATATTTATTGTTATGTAAAAGAAGCTTCCATAACTAGGGGCCCAAGATCACAAGGGCATGTGACAATATGTATGGTTTGTATTTATTTTTCAGAGCAAAAAAAAGATCATTATTATTATTATTATTATTATTATTATTATTATTATTATTAAATTTTGAATTTAAAAAAAAAATCGTTTTTTTCTACAACTTATTCAATTTTAGATTTTGGTTCACTAAATTTTTGAAGTTTTGGTTTTAATGCACCAACTTTTAATGTTCGACTATTTTGATCTAGTTGCTTATATGACACTAGAAAATATTGACATGAAATTAAAAAATGCTGATATGACGTCGAAAACTACTGATTTATCATATTTCACTTCAGCGATTAGACAAAAACTAAAAATTAAAAGTATTGTACCAAAACACAAGTTAATGGACAAAAACCCAAAATTGAAAAGGTTAATGGACACAGAAAAATTATTTCCCTGAAAATAATTACCTGTATTATTTAAAGTCAATATATTTGTAACTGTATTTTGTATTGAATTTTCACAATAAATATGAACAAACCAAACGTTTGATAATTCTTTTAATACTCACTTCTCATATATATTGTTTCAACATGTATTGTTTTCTTTAATTTTCATTCAATTTTATCATCGAGATGGAAAGTTTAGAAATAGGAATTTTTTTACAAATTTAAAGTGAAATGTATTTGACGATTTGTCTGATTTATATAACAAGTATTTAATATTATCATCTTTAGTGGTGTAATGACATAAATATCTCTAAAAAAAGAAAATAGGGTCGACCCTAGGTTCAATCGAAAGCCCCCGCCCCCACTAATATAATAAAAAAAAATTTACATGTCCCTAAGGTTACATGAATAAACAATTTAATGTTGTTTGCTGTTAAAAAAATTAAAAATGTAAGACTTTCAAATACAATTTAATGTTGGTGTGCGAGTGTTCTAGATGCATGCTTACGCAATGACAAATTTAAAAGTTGTAAACTTTAATAAAAGCAGAAGAATAAAATTAGAAAGCAAGTCCTTTATCTTCATTTGTTTGTGAAAGTTCATGATTAATGTTCCAATTCTCACCACACCAACACACGAAATAAATAACCAACATTTTTATGTGCAATATTTCAATATAGGGAAAAAATATAATATAATTTTCGTCTATTTTTCAACAATTTAGTCCTTTAATTTCCGCACACTTGAGTGTCAGACACGTTAATGCCGTCACGTAAGAAAAAAAAATACCAAAATTACAACAACAAAAAACACAAAAATAGCAGACTAAAACTAAAAGTAGACAACATATAAAAGACTAAAATCTCAAATAAAAAAAATATATTGAGACCAAGTATAGATTTTATTTAGGTTCCCAAGTCACCTCCGGACTACAAGAAAGAAGGTTTCAGAAATAAAAATCCTCGCGTCTATATATCATATTTTCGTTTCCAAATTAATGACACTCAAAACATAAATTTCAATCAAAAAAATGTTGAGTACGTCTCTTGTGAGACCGTGTCACGAATCTTTATCTGTGAGACGGGTCAACCCTACCGATATTCACAATAAAAAGTAATACTCTTAACATAAAAAGTAATAATTTTTCATGGATGACCCAAATAAGAGATCCGTCTCACAAAATACGACCCGTGAGACCGTCTCACACAAATTTTTGTCAAAAATGTTTCTGAAAACCCCGTCAGCCATTTTTTTTTGTTGTCAATCTTGATGATATCTAGATATTTAATCAAGATATTATAGAAAATCAATAATAATAAAAATGATAACAACAAATAATATATTAAAAAAAGAAAATGGAAAAAGGAGAAGACAAGGGTCCCCATGATGTCGGGCAAGAAAACATAAAAAAAGAAAGCTACAATATATGCAAAGGTTGATTTCCCCCAAACATAACTTTAGAATTGTGTTTTGCGTCGTTCAATTCCATCCCCACAAGCAATTATGACATTTCGTAGCAAAACCAAACGAAAGTTTTCTGGTACTTTGTTGTGTTTCATTACAAGACATGCACGTTTCCACATTCATTTAGGAAGTTTCATAGATATATGGATTTAAACAAATAAGATCTTTGAAATCTTCTTAAGAAAACGAAGTCAAAATGATATAATATGTATGAGTGGCTCGAAACCAACCATCCGGATAAAAAGCTTGAATAAGGGTTTTTTGGGCTGAAAATTTATAAAATATATATTTGTTATAGTTGTATTGTTTTTATGCCTTTAGAATTTTTTTTAAAAAAAAAGACACTTATGAAAATATTTCACGGGCCAATTTTTTTTAAGCGAATCTCCTATCCGATTCGACTCATGAAAAAGTAATACTTTTAATCCCAAAAATATTATTTATCATTCCAGATATAGACCGAGTAGAAGAGATTTACTCGATTTAGATTTTAATATCCAATTTATTCATAAAAACTTTGAAAGAACTGAATTATTTGAGTTACTATAAGCTCAAATAGTTAATCAAATTAAGCTCGAATGCATCAAATTCAATTTCTTGAATTTAACTAGGTTTTTGGAATAAATCAAAATCAATTTTTTTAATATAAAAATAGCAAAGTGTATTAATCATCCATTAATTAAATTCTTTTAATTATTGATGATTGAATTAACTTTCAATTTAACCAACCAAATGGTGATTACCATCTAGCAAACATCACTTCATGATTTTTAGGCACTGACTGATAGTGTTTTCTTGAATCTTTACTTACAATTAACACGCAGTGTGAAGTTGACATCGCCCGATATATCAGATCTTGGACATATTTGTTTATAACTTATTTAAATTATAAATACGATGCAGGTTTTCTATAAGACGGTCTCACAGTCAACCTGATTCATACCTACAATGAAAAGTAATACTTTTGTCATTAAAAGTAATATTTTTTTAATTTGTTGGTTTAGATTGGATATTCGTATCACAAAATTGATCTGCGAGACGGTCTCATGAGACTTTTTGAGTAGAAAAACCACGAGTGTATTCATTTAAAAACAAAAAGAAGAAGAAACCTGGCTGCACACAGAATTAATACTTTGAGAGGTTAATGGATCAAAAGTCTAGAAATCAATCGGTCAAATAATTCCATCTACAAAAGTTCCGCATAAAATTCTCTGTAAAGTGTATCGTCCAAATTTATAGTTTTCTAAAAAGTCGATTTTTAAAAAAAAAAGAATTTGAATGGCATTTCGATTGTAAGATTCGGTGTATCATAGGGTGAACTAATCCATATTTTTTTATCACAGTTCTGATATGTTGTCGATCGACTCATCGTTTTAGGTGTCATTCATGTTGAGAAAATTAAGCTATGTGGCTCCTCATTGTATACCTATAAAAGACAGAGCATATCGAACAATCGATTTATTCCAAATAAATTATATTCTTTCCACTTATATAGTTATATTGTATATTTGCTCGAGCAAATCCGTTTTGCTGTGGAGTGCTTGGACATGTGAATTGACGATATATTCGACATTCTCGAAGGAAATTGCGGAACATCATTCCTCATGATAAAGGTAAACATTTAGCAAAATTTGAAATGTCGAGAATCTTCAAATATAACAGACACAGTCATCTAATTCGACAACGAAAAACGGGTTTTAACAATGTTACATGTTCTTGGATCTCTAGTCTCAAGAACCCTCAAAACTTCTCAACCAGCTTCTGAGGTTGGAACAAAAGGTATATATATAGGTATGCATGATTCAAAGCATGAGAGGATGAAAAAGTGAAGAGGAAACTGGCAAACTGTCCATTACCTAATTCCCGAGCTCAAAGATGGCGCTTATAGGCTCCACAAAAGACATGGATTTTCGTCGTTAAGTGATCCGAAAATCAGCACAAGCTCGTGGCGGCCTTTTCATTTTCCCATGCATGAAGCCATGCTATACGCTCTTTGTTATGCTCTCTCTTTTCTCAGAAAATGTATCTAATAGATCAAGAAGATTTTGGGCTGTTTGGGCTTTATTGATTCTTCCTTTTGGGCTTGAGTTGGTCACTTAACCTGTAACAAAGTTACAAATTTTAGTGGCAGAACTCTGAGTCTTGTCCATTGTGTCGTATCGTTGGAATTAGTACAGTCTTCTCGGACTCAAGCTAGGAGGGATTCGATTTGGAAAATGATTCAAAATAATATTTATTTTCGGTATATTTGGAAACCACGTAATTATTATCGAAATTGTATAACTTCATATGAAGTGGATTTTAGATTTACTTCGGTTATGCTTGAATATAAAGATTTTTAATTTGGAGGAGGATTTCATAGATATATTTCAAATGACATTGAATATTTGGAATCCAATGAAATCGCTATCGAAATTGTATAACTTAGATATGAAATAGATTTGAAATTCATTTGAATTTTTTTTATATAATGAAATCAAAGAATTTGAAATCAGGAAATCATCCATCCAGGCTGGGTTTAAAAAATTAAAATGGATACGGGTTTGAAAATAGAATTATAGTTTTTAATATTTACTTACTAACAAATCATATTTATTATATATTATAAAAAAAACATTTATTCTAAAACATAATTATAACCTCTATACGAAATGTTGATATGGATAAAAAAACGAGTTGTTCGTATAGCATCTACGAATATTACTGAAAATCTTGTTAAAATACTTTTCCGCGAAGGTTTTATTGAAAACGAATCGTAATATTATTGGAAATCATATATTATAAAAGACTTGCATGTTTTGTTCTGAATTCAGATGATCATATGAACATCATGTATAGAAACATAAAAACCCTTATGAGATCGTCTCACGAGTCAATTTTGTGATATAGATCTTCTACCGACCTGATCCATAAAAAAATATAATTTCTAATGTCAAATATATTATTTCACTTCAAATATATACCGATCCATTTCAAGAATAAAAATTTGTGATATCATAACTCAAAAGACATGCTCGTACAAAAATATGTTGTTAAGTAACAATCTTGTTTTAATATAGAACCAAACTAATTAAGCTACCTAACACAGCTATGGTCAGATATGAATGAAAAGCAAGAAGTTTGCTAGAGCCATGTCGGAAATGTACGAACTTGAAGGAGAAATAGGGGACAGCCAGTTTAGTTTGGGCATGTTGAGGTTTTACACGTCTCTTTCTAAATCATCTATTGATATTATTAAGATTCGGATAATATATACAAATTTGGTATCATGGTCTAAATTATTTTTTTTTCATTTTTTCATTTGAAATTATATGAACTTCCGTTAATTTTTACTATTACGATGTTACTTATATTTGAATATAAATCAAATTATGGAGTATTATTGGTGTATCATAAAAAATGGGTTTTAGGAAGATAACAAATTTAGTCCTCTAAATTGTCTTCTTTTATGTTATCGTCCTCTAATTTGTCAAAATTGAGTCTTAATCCTATAGTTTTTTTTGTTGGTTTTCTTATCTTATTTTGTCGGGTGATGACTAGGTGTCAGTTATATCACCAATTTTATGGTGCCATGTCAAAAAAAATTGTGTCATGTCACAATTTTTCGTATCGCATCAACGATCTAGAAAAATAAAATCAGTAAAAACCAACAAAAAAACAAAGTTACAGGATTAAGATCCAACTTCGACAAACCAGATATCGAAAATAAAAAAACATAATAGTTGAATTGTTATAATTTTAAAAAGATTTAAGTTCCACATTTACCACAAACTATAAATTTTGATACAACAATTGTTCAATCCTTTAATTATATCGAAGCCAAGGTAACACATTTGATTCTTCCCGTGGATACACCACATGAAGTTACTAGAAAAAGGGTTTTTATGAAGCAATAACGACAAGTTCCGAGGGCGATCAAAATATGACTCTTGTGTTTTTACACAGTTTAAAATATTTGAATTATATTTTTCTCATTAACTATAATATTTAGTAAACTAGAAGTCCTCGATCCTACATAAATTGTTGGTTCTAGAACCTTGGACTTGCCTAATTCCAATGAATCGTTAGTTAATAAAATGTGAATTCCACATGGGCGGACCTATCATGGGGGCTAGTCCTTCTATATTTATAGGTTTTATCTATATTATTTTTTAAACTTGAGGCATATATGGTAACCGATTTGGTTAATTAACGTGACATCAAAATAAATTTACATCGTAACGAAGAGAAAAAACTTCTCTCGCGGATCTATTTTGAAAACCGCTGCATAAATTTCAAAAACTTATTTTCCAAACATCAAAATTTACCAAATACACATCGTGTATACCTCAATTATGCGTATGTGTGTAAAGTAGGCTCTATATTTATTTATTTTGGGTAGCGGTGTCAATTCGGGTGGGTTGGATAGATTGGATCGGGTTGAGCAATAGTTATATTCAAAAATTGATCAACCCGAACCAAACCCGAACCCGAGTCAACCCAAAAACTCTCAACCCGATCAATCCGATTAACCTGATTTCGAATTTTTTAAAATTTTTTTTTAAAAAAATTAAATAAAATTTTTTAAAAAAATATTTTAATTTAAACACATAATAACAAAAACTATCTCGTATATATGATTTAAATTTGAAAGTCTAATTGTAGAAAAATAAAGTAAATTTACTAAATCAAATAAACAATTGTTTAAAAAATAAAAAATATTCAAAATAAATATTAAATTATTAAAATTTATGATATAAATATATAATAAATATTTTTCAGACATACAATATATAAAAATGTCGGCAATATTTATTAATTATATATTTTTAAAAAATATTAAAATTTCCGGGTTGACCCGAACCCAACTCAACCTGATCATTTTTTTTCGGTTCAGCTATCTGGTCCAGCCTGATCTGACCCGAACCCGAACCCGAAAACCCCAAACCAAAACCTTTTTTTTTGTTGAACCGTGTCGGGTTGTTGGGTCGTGTCTGATTTTGATACCCTTAATTTTGGGTTTCCAATTTTTGATATTTATGGATTAGCTCATGATAAATCTAAATGTGTTGAAAGAGAATACTTAAATTGAGCTATTACGTAGTGTATTGTGTAAGAAATCATATCATAAAAGATCTGAGTTGGGTTAAAAATAATTGTCATTGTTTGGAATAGAAATCGAAATTGTCATTTGAGCTGCTGTATGATTTATAAGATTTTAGTTGCATCGTTACCATAAGTAATCGCCAACATGAACACAGACGAAATCAAAAATATAAGAATATGTAATTGTTCCAAAACAATTTGATATCCTAAAATAAAGTAATAATTTTCTCATAATATGAATTGATTTGTATTAAATTTAAATGAAGCGGGGACAAAAATGAATTTTTAAAATAAATAGTTATAAAAGAAAATATATATTCGAGTAGATGCACAAAATAATGGTCATCGTTACATTTTTACAGATATTATAAAAAAGGTTATTGTTAAAAATGTATATTAATGTACTATATTAAAAAATAAAAAAAATCAAAAATTGTAATTCTTCAAATTCCAAAATTTTCAATATTTTATTTCTCAGCAATCAAATTTGCAAAAAAATTGAGTTATTCTATTATCACAAACTATAAATTTTGATAAATCGAGAGATATTCGTTCTCACAAAATTGATTTATTATTTATTTATTTTCATGTTTGGGTTAACCCCACCCCACCCTGAGGGGAGGGGGTGCTCGCCCCTTATTGGCCCCTGGATTCATATAAGAGCCATTTTAATCAAAAAAGACTTCGACTTGGAGATTTGTTTTTCAATTTTTACTATTTCACAATTTATTAATTCTTTGTTTTTATACCATTTTTAAAAAAAAATGTTCTCTATATTAACTTATTACGAAAATAATAAATAAGTAAACTCTTTACCCTAGTTAGAAAAATTCTTCATTCAACCATAAGATTCGCAAAATTATTTTTAAAAACAATTTTAATTTTTAAAATATAATCTAATGTTCTATATGAAATTTAAAAATATCAGTATAATAAAAGCATGATACAAATTTAATAAAAACAAATAAAAGAATATAAATTAATATCTTGACATATTATCTTTTATTTATAAAATATTTTTCATATAAAATTATCCCCTAAGAAAAATTCGTGGTTCGGGCCATTTCGTTTCAAAACCCAAACCTCGACAAAATACTACTACTAATGAAGAGCTATTCCGCAAAAACACGCGGCTTTGGCGGGTTGGGCTTTTTGAGGGAAAAAAAACTATTTATAAGTAATTATAAAATCATATGAATATTTCAAAATTATTCACCACACATAAATTATTATAAATAATTCAAAATCTATCAATTTGTAAATATAATAATATTTCAAAACTTATCGATCATACATAAATTATTAAAAATAACACAATAAAAAAATCGAAAACAAAAACTCTTATAAGATTGTATCACAAATTTGAAATACAGATTTTCAATCATATCCAATTCATTAAAGTATTAATTTTTAATTCAAAGATGTTACTTTTAATGATGTATATAGATCGAGTCGACTCGTCTTACATGTATAAAAGACAGTTTAACAAGAGACTTACTCATTTAAAAACATGGTGCTGAGGTTGTCAAACTCCGCCAACAAACTTTCTTAAATTGATATGGGAAATGTTTTATTTTATTCGATTTTAAAAAAAAATCATAAGGTGGAAAGCTTTCTTTTCTAAAGGAAAGAAATAATCTATGATGAAAAAAATTTATTTCTGTTGAAAAATTATTTAAAAATGTGAAAAATATTTGTGTTGAAAATGTGAATGTTGAAAATTAGGTAAAATTAGGTGTTGAATATTGAAAATTAGCGTGTGATTATGTATGTAATGATGTATTTTATTTTTGGATTATTTGTAAAAATTTTCTATAAATAGATCTCTCATTTGTGAAGAAAATCACAATTGAGTTGAGAGAAAAATATTATAAAGTGTGTAGTGTGATAATTTTAAGAGTTTGAGATTTTTACTTTTTACCGTAAATTTTTACTTTTTCACAACACGTTATCAGCACGAAGCTCTAAAAATCCTCCATATTTTTCCAAGCTCCGAACAGAAAAAAAAGGTAACAAAAGTAATAATATTTATTTTACTGTTATTTATTTATTGTTTATATATTTAATACATAATATAATGTTATTATTAGAAATAATAAAAATAATTATTTCAAAAACTTGTTATAAATCCTGGGAGGATGTTAAGACGACATCCCACACTCTCGGTAAGGGATACGACAAGTATAAAAGCCTATAATGTTTTTAAACAAAATAACTTATGACACCTAATTATAATAATGTGATATGATATACATAATTATTTAAATATGACTAATATTATATACACCATATTATTACCATAAAATTATACAAATACATACATTTATTTTCTTATACACCAACGGTAATAAACGGTAACAAAACGGCTAGTTTTTGCTCTATAAATACAATCTCACAAATACATTCAATCACTCCAACTTTCTCTTCTTCTCTAAAAATTATTCTTCATCAAATTTTCGAAGAAAAAAAGAAGATGGCTTTCACGAGGTTATTTTTAATTATTTTGGTTATCATACTCACCAGTCTTGTATTTATCGGAGAATATCCCCCTCGTGTGTTTTCTTTATTTTTACGAATACTTGTACTTGTTGTTTATCCATTACTTTGTATTGCAATATTCATTAACTAATAAAATGCATCGTAATTTTTAGTACCACCATGGCAAACTTGGCAAAGCTCGAATTCATCGCTCTTGATATTACTGGGAAAAACTATATGCCATGGACTCTTGATGTAGAAATGCATCTTGAGTCATTGGGTCTAAGCGAGACCATTAAAGAAAATGGTATATCTTCATCACAAGAAAAAGCAAAAGCTATAATATTTTTACGACGACACCTTGATGAAGGTTTAAAATGTGAATATCTCATCGAAAAAGATCCCATGGCTCTGTGGAAAGGATTAAAAGAGAGATTTGAACATATAAGGGAAGTTATACTTCCGACCGCCCGTGATGAATGAAATATGTTAAGATTCCAAGACTTTAAAAAAGTCAGTGATTACAATTCAGCGATGTATAGAATAATCTCGCAGTTAAAATTTTGTGGACATGAGGTTACAGAATCGGAAATGCTTGAAAAAACATTTTCCACGTTTCACGCATCAAATATAACACTATAGCAACAATATAGAGTGCGTAGATTTGCGAGATATTCTGAACTCATCTCCTGTCTTCTTGTGGCGGAAAAGATCATACATAAATTATTAAAAATAACACAATAAAAAAATAGAAAACAAAAAAACTCTTATAAGATTGTATCACAAATTTGAAATACAGATTTTCAATCATATCCAATTCATTAAAGTATTGATTTTTAATTCAAATGTGATACTTTTAATGACATATATAGATCGAGTCGATTCGTCTTAAATGTATAAAAGACACTCTAACAAGATACCTACTCATTTAAAAACATGGTGAAGAGGTTGTCAAACTCTGCCAACTTTCTTCAATTGATATGGGAAATGTTTTATTTTATTCGATTTGAAAAAAATCATAAGGTGGAAAGCTACCTTTTCTAAAGGAAAGAAATAATATATGATGAAATAAATTTATTTCAAATATTTTGAAAAATTAACTCTTACTTGAGTTGTAATAATTAATCGAGTAGTATGTTTTTTGTGAGACAATCTCACAAATTTTTATCTGTGAGACGGATCAATCCTACCAATATTTTGCCTTAATTCGAGATGTGGAAAAAGACAATTAAGTGTATTATTGGGTTTTTAAACAATAAAAATACTATATTCCATATTACTTAGTAAAGAAGAGGTGTCGGGCCGAGATACACGCGCTATCCGCCACCCGCATATAAAACTTAGCCCTTAAGAAAAAATCGCGGGCCCCGAGACAAATTACTACTATGACTTGTTCCAAACTATGATGCTCCACGTACACATGACAATGGTCATCAAATGTGGACACGATAACACTCTCTCATCCAAATAAAAAATCAAACAAACTAACGATCCCACATATTTATATTCATTATACAAATCGATCTGATATCTCAAATCAACATATATTGCATGATATTTCTTCATAACACAATAAAAAAATGATACTTTTGTAGTGAAGAATAATACTTCGGACATAAAAGAAAAGTTTCATATCTCTTATTTTTCGACTTATTGATTTTATATATTTGTTCGAAATATTTTACATTATATTTCTTATGTATCTTGGTATATCAAATTTTTGACGATGAATATTTACGACCAAAAAATATATGAATTTAATCTAGTTCAATCAACTCGAATATAAAATATATCCATACATAGACCCATCCAAACACGATAGAAGAATAAGTATCATGCCTATCGTGGATGAATCAAAGGTCTCCTCTAGAATCGGAATACATATGCACAATTTTGTCAGGTTCCCCGAAATTCTATCCAACAAAAATTAAAAAAAGAAGGATAAATATAAAATATCATTTAATTGACTCGAATTAAAAAAATTATCTAATTTAATGCCTTTAATTAGTGAATGAAGTAAATAATTTGCATGAAAACTCAACAAGGATGGTTTGTTAGCTAATTAGAGCCATCCATCTTGCAAATTCACGACTTCAAGAAGAGATGGGGACGACTGCTTTTGTGTATCTTTTTTGACCCCAAATATAACTATTAATTAAAATCATTTTTGGGTCAAAAAAAGTTGCGAAATACATATATTCCTAAATTTGTTAGACACAAAATGGTGTAAATATCTCAAACCTTAATAATAATAACAAATATCTAAGTTATTTTTACCATATCGTAACTAGTCACATGTATATAAGAATCTCATTAAATTTTAAGCCAGAATTCAGAAATAATAATAGTAATAAGTCGTCGGTCCAAGCGACGAGCGCGTGACCGGGTACGACATGGCTCATTCCGATCGAGTAATACGCTTAGGAAGTCTCGGATGTACGCAATCGAATGTTCCGTTCTTGCTCTATGAGGTCCTCAGCTCTCCATCGCACAGATGGTCTCGTCCATTTGAAGTGTAGCAAAGAGGGTTTTGGTTTATAGTTAATTTGGTCGCTATCATAATGAGTCAAGTTTCTTCTCATATAGCATAGACTCGTGTATTTTTTATACATAAAATAAAAGTATATTGTGGAACGCTTAATTTGACAATAACTCATTAATCTCCAATTTTCCCTTAATCCTACCCGATTTCGTAATTATTATTATTATAAAAAGGTAGATCATTGTAATGATCGATAACTTAATTTAGATAAGATAAAAGAGTTCTTAATAAAGTGTATATGTTTGAGCGAAATTCTAGGAGATTTATTACAATCCACCTTTATGACATAATTAATTGATTAAATATGGGTATTAAGATTTATAATTGAAAGATTAAATGATCCTGAAAATTGTTAGAGGAAACTTCCTTGAACGAGAGGTGTCCGAGATTTCTACAAATACACCCACCCGTTCGCCGAATAACACGCGCTAACAACAATACTGTTTACAAAAAACTTCGGTTTTTTGAAGAAAACAAGAACGATCCACCGAATAAAATCAATCCCCTAATTTATTTAAGAAAAAAAGTGAGAATTCACGAAATCAAAGCCCCTCTTAAAAGGGGTTCCTTTCGGTTTCACCAGCCGCCTCGTTTTCTTTGATTCACACATTGGAAGGGTTGGTTTTCAAGGTTGAATCTTGAATTTCTCTTCTTTTTGTGTTAACACATCGTTTGATCTATTCTTTCTTTTTCTTTTTTTTTTGTCCCATTTTTCAACAATGGGGGGAGATATCGAGAAGAAATACATTGCATCTGATGAATTGAAGAAGCACAACAAGCGTGATGATCTCTGGATTTCAATCCAGGGGAAAGTTTACAACGTGACAGAGTGGGCTAAGGAGCATCCTGGCGGAGATATCCCGCTGTTGAATCTGGCTGGACAGGACGTGACTGATGCCTTCATCGCTTTTCATCCAGGTACTGCGTGGAAATACCTTGACAGGTTCTTTACTGGGTATCACCTGGAAGATTTCCAGGTTTCTGAGGTTTCCAGAGATTATAGAAGCCTGGTTTCCAGGTTCTCGAAATCGGGGATGTTCGAGAAGAAAGGGCATGGGGTGATTTATTCCCTTTGTTTTGTTGCCTTATTGCTTTCTGCTTCTGTTTATGGTGTTTTGTGGTCTGATAATTTCTGGGTTCATATGCTTTCTGGAGCATTATTGGGATTTTCTTGGATTCAGGTGGCTTATTTGGGTCATGATTCTGGTCACTATACCATAATGACAAGCAAAGGATTTAATAAAATGGCGCAGATTCTCACCGGGAATTGCCTCACCGGCATCAGTATTGCGTGGTGGAAATGGACTCACAATGCCCACCACATTTCTTGCAACAGTCTTGATTACGATCCAGACCTCCAGCATTTGCCTGTGTTTGCGGTATCATCGGCCCTATTTAAATCGTTGACTTCCCGTTTCTACGGGAGAGAGCTAACGTTCGATCCCCTGTCTAGGTTTTTTGTAAGTTACCAACATTTCACATTCTATCCGGTTATGTGCGGTGCAAGAGTCAATCTATATCTACAGACTTTTTTGTTATTGTTTTCAAAGCGTAAAGTGTCTGACAGGGCAACTAACATAATCGGAATCCTTGTTTTCTGGACGTGGTTCCCTCTTCTCATTTCGTGTTTGCCTAATTGGAATGAAAGGGTGCTGTTTGTCATGACAAGCTTTTGTGTCACCTCAATTCAACATGTACAGTTCTGTCTGAACCACTTTGCAGCAAATGTGTATGTTGGAGCCCCCAAGGGGAATGACTGGTTCGAGAAACAGACAAACGGGACGATTGATATCTCGTGTTCATCTAAGATGGATTGGTTCTTCGGTGGGCTACAATTCCAACTCGAGCATCATCTCTTCCCTAGGCTGCCTAGGTGCCATTTGAGGAGTATTTCACCTCTAGTGCGTGATCTATGCAAGAAGCATAACTTGCCCTACATAAGCTTGTCCTTCTACGAGGCCAACATGTGGACACTAAAGACATTGAGGAATGCTGCTCTTGAGGCTCGGGATTACTCATCCCCGGTCCCAAAAAATCTGCTTTGGGAGGCTGTTAACACACATGGTTGAAGAATGTGATCTTTTCCCAATTTTCCCGCTTGTTATTTCACCGTTTATTAGACTTATTACTAGGCTTTGAATGTCATAAGTCACTTTGCGTTTTCAATTACAAGTTTTCAATTTATGATTTCCCAATTTTATTTTTGTTGTTCAGTCATGCAATTGAATTGATACTTGGCCTTGCAGAAAATTTACATTCTATATTTTACAATAAGCTCGGAGTTTGTAAACTCGAGCAAGGTATAGGCACATACATATTTGATACATTTCAACATCCAATGTGAAGTCTCAGCTTCTTCATTCTGCCACAATCATAACCAAAACTCACATACAAGCTTCATGCTCCTCCATTATCTTTCGGTCTTGGATCTCAAAGAACTGGTAAGAACCAAGTTAAAGGAACGCTTGATCACCAAAAACTTCAGCAATGGCACTACATCTCGAAATAAGTGGGCTTTGGGGCAGCCTACGGATTGAATCAACTGCTCCAAAGCTAGGACATGAGACTTCTGTGGGCCGTTCAGAGCGATGTTGTGAACCCTGTGCTCGTAGATCTTTCCATACTTGTCAAAACGGCTGTCTATGGAATACGCGGTATGCCATGAACGATCCATTATATCATGTTCTCAGAAGGCTGCCACACGCTTATGATGTCAACCCACAAGGTCCTAAAGAATAATATCCTTCCGTGAAATCTCAAAAGATTGATTTGTAGTTTTCTATACCAGCAAATGTGTTGAACGGGTCTTTGAAAACAATATCATCCCTACGTAAGGAAGAAAAGATAAATGAAGAGAGCGCCTAACAAGTCATAGGCTCATGGAAATTGAAGCATGTTTCTTCGCCATGACTGACTATACATGCACAACTCAGTGGAAATCAATCTAGGCAAATTGCATTTCAAAACACCATAATTTTAAATTTCGTGCATTTTTGAAAATGATCTTGAATGCAATTTGGCCTCGTCTCATTATCCATAGCAGTATAATTTACTTCCAAATCCAACATGACAAACTCAACCAATATAAGTTCAAACGCATTGAAGACAAAATGAACATCGGATCATTTCTTTCTTTCGTCGTCCATGCGTTAACAAATCAAGTTCACAGCACACCCAATCAAGAACGACAAATCAACTGTAGATATCAAAGCTGAGTTCTCTGTAGAAAAGCTAGGGAAACTCCTCCCGGAATGTCCAAATGTCGTAACCTGTATTGACATGATACTTCTGTCTTTCCTCTCCCCCCCTCCCTCGCTCTTCCTCAAAGAAATTACGAAACATAAAAATAAAAATTATGAAAATAAATAGATTAAGGTAAAATGGATCTCGATCCTCCAATAACTCCAAAATAAGATTTAAAGTTGTCATTATATCGACATTCAACTTCCAATCTTTTTTGCACCAAAAAAAAAAATTTCTTGTTGAGTTCTAGTGAACTCACACAAATTTGGAACAGTAATTTTGTATAAAATTTCAATTATTTTTGTTTTTTTTATTAAAATAATATTTTTATTAAAAAGAAATTATCTATAGATCACATAATTATTTTATTTATACAAAATAATTAATTCAAATTTTAATATATAATTATAAGATTTAACAATATGATACAGAATGTGGTGCGATAAACTGAAAACGACCCTTAACATTTTGAAGTGATCATTTTTAATATTCAACATATTCATTTAAAAGCAAATTTATTACACTGAAGTCCCACTATACTAGCTGAATTTGATCATGAAATTGATCCAACATCATCTCCAAGAAAACAAACTAAATCTATGTTCAACTTTTAAGATCTCGAATACATATTAGACAACTTAAAATTCATATAAATTAAAATTAATTTGTGATTGATTTAATAAAAAAAAAATGAAAGATAAAGTAGATAATTATATATAGTGAAACAACCAAAGTTTTCACAGAGGAGTTAGCTCATTTACATAAACAACACTTCTGTCATCTACCCTTTACAATTCAATAACCAAGAAAAAAGAAATGAATTGGTATACAACTAAAAGACCTCAACAATCCACGGGATTTCAGACAAACAATTCCAGGCATCCATTTTTTTGTAGAAGTTGTAATCAAATGAAAAATAAAAAAGTTAGTGCTATCTCAAAGCCTCGGCTGCAAGAACCGTCGTGTTTGAATCCTCTATCGAAGGCTTCACATACTTTCCGATCACTTTCTGGTGGGTACGTTTCCGTATTCGTTGAATTTTATCTTTACTATGTTGCCTTTTCTTTTCTTTCTCTTTGTTTCTTAAACTCCTCTCCTTTTCATACATACCGTGCCAGAAAACTTCACCGGTTGAGGGCCACAGCCACCGTCTTCTTGGGTGGTCAGAATCAAACTCCTCGGCCAAGTCCTCATCCATGCTCTTGAGAGTGTTGAAATTGAACCATTTGACCCACATTCGACCCCTCCGGTTTTTCAGCATGTGTTGTTCTTGCATAACACCCGTCTCAGGGTTTATGTACACCATTTTTCTCGCACTATGGTATGCCCATACGTTAATCAGTAACTCGAGCAAACGAGAGTAACAATGCTTGTCCTGCAAATCAAGAGGGGTTAAGAGACGAGAATTTGACTTACCATATCTAATCTCATATTCGAAGCTGAATAGCAGATAACATTTTCTAACGATGATCAGGTCTCACAGATTTCGCGCATTTAGGATTAAAATTCCTTTTCGTCGTCTTTTAAAGGGGCACCTTACCTGTTAATTGTCTTATAGCATTAGGTCATGGCCATCCCACACGGTATATTACATATTCAATTATCCATAATATCGTTCCTGGACGAGTTTTCCCGTTATTTTGAGCATAAAAATATACATATAGGGGTCCGGCCAAACGCCTCACTCCTTTTTGATGGATCTAATAAAGACCAAAGCCATTGCATGGAAGAGTTACCTTGGATAAACTTAGATAACAATGACCAGTCTTCTGGTGCTCATCATAGAATTGTGCATCTAGCGCATCAACAAACATCCTGGATATGAAAATTTTCATATTAAGATCGTAGTTGCAACGAAAGAGGATAGCATTAACGAGGCTTGAGGAAAAGTTTAAACCTTGAAAACATAACAAACTCCAAGAAGGACTTGGTCGGTAAAGACCAGCAATGAGTGACAGCCCAGGTCCCATCTTCTGCTGGCATTGGGGGAAGAGAACTCGAGTTGTGCTTAACGCCATACATCTTTTTCAGAGCCTCAGAAAACGCGAACCTAAAAACTCAATAAAAAAATAAATCACGTATATAACATCCATCCAAAGAAAAAATGATATACTTTTAGCCTGTAAAATCGAGTGTTTGCAGTTATATCAAAACTAAAAGTGGTGGTAATATTTCAAAATAAATATATCGAACAACACAACAGCCCAAACAATACAGTTGGTTGCTCTGCCACATAGACAATTGGGGCACAATTGATGTGAACCAACAAAAACGTGGAATAGAAGTGATACAAACAAGATATCATGTTTCTGCTCAGATTCCTAGCCTTGTCAACATCCGTGCACCAGTAAACTAACCCAAAAATATTTAAGTGAAGAATGACGGTTTATCTACTCAGGACCTTGCAAAACAATCATGTTTTCCACTACCATATGGGGTGGGAATATTAACAAAATATGAGTAAAAGGGATTCAACTCTTACTGGCAATTCCCAGCATTTATGGCATCACAAAATGACCAGAAATCATGTTTCAATGGATTCATATGGTCCGAGACCATAGAGGCCCAGAAGTAAAGAGTGTCTCCATGTCTCCGGGATTCGATTGCATCCAACAATGATCTTTCAGCTGTCTTTGACAAAGATTTCTGCAAAATTTCCCATGTGAGAAACAAGCAACATTATTCAAGTTACATAACTCGTGTCCCCTTTAGTTTTCTAATTTGTTATGTATCATAAGCAAATAAATTAAATAATCAAACATCAGTGAAAAGGATTACAAGACTTTATGCATCCTCCCTTTATTTGGTCATCTTGAATATTTCCTTTCTATCAGTTACTAAAAAGGTGTATCAACTTGAGAAAGAACTAGGGATTGTATGACTAGATGGAGGTAAAGAAAGTAATCTCATCTCACATACCATTTTTGCTGTCGCTCTCCACGACTGAAATCCTATCCAAGCATTTTTATGTATTCTGTCAATCCGAATAGCAATTGCAAAAATGGCTCCATAGTCCCCCAATGCAGCTCGATAATAAACATTATTTAATAGAGGAAGACGCGAAGGTCCATCAATATCATCTGCTCCATGTCTTCGGCCTTTTGTAGACTGCAACAACCAAATTTATGGATTTTTGTCAGTCAAGTACCTTACAACATCAAAAGTTAGAGAATGGGAAAGATACACAAATCCCAAAAATTGGCTTCCTACGCGATGAATATTGGTGTGGAAAGAATCACATACGTACAGCCAAAATAAGGCCTGACTTCCAAAGTACATACACCAGAATTAGTAAAGAAGATTGCGGTACAAATAAAAGAAATAACTTGGAGAAAATGATAATTATAAGCATTTAAACAAAAGCTTCAATACACAAGTAAAATACAGGTTAAACAAGTTTAAAGGGAAAAATTCTTTAACCAACTTGTGGAAATTGGTTAAAGTCCCAGAAGTGCAGAACTCACCAGCCCCAGCCCTCTATACAGGGAAGTGCGGTGCAAAAAGGGCCAGGTTCCTTCACCGAAATAAGGCTCGTAAATACAGAGTGGTTGACCTGTCCTTTCAAGTTCTCCTTCATCTCTTTCATGCAATGTCCGGTCGACCCTTCTGGTGGTTCGGTATACTTCATCCCATGTTCCCCGAGGTTGATCAGTTCTATCCTTCAACTGCATAAATATAAAAATGAAATGAATTGCCACAAAATAAAAGTATAATAATAATTAATGTGTTTTCTTATTTTTAAGCTCATAAAAAGAGATTACAACCAAAAATAGCAAACCTCTTCATCCTCTCTTCTTTTTCTCATGTTGGCCATTTCGATATATTTATGCTCTTCCCAGATGCTATACAAGAATGTATCGTTTGTTGTAACAGAAGCCATCATGTTCTCTTTGTGGGTATGATTGAATTGCTTCTCAATCTTGTCTAAAACTTCGTGTATTATACTGGTCTCATTTGGAGAATGGGTATCTGCAATAGATTCAAAATAATGCCACTGCCATTCAGCTTTCAGTTTAGCCGGAATATCTTCGGCAGCATGGGATACGGAAACTTCAGATGGGAGCACAAGAACTTTTTCCAAAAGTGAAGCATATCCTTCCACACATTCTGGGACCATCATGTTTTTAGCTGTTCGTTTACCAACTGATGCAGCACTTTGAGCTAGAAGAGAGAGTTTTCCATTTGAAACCATTTGAAACATAATCTGTGTCAGAACCTTTATATCCTCCTTTGGAAAAAGATAGCCATTCACCCTGTTGCTGACCTAGAGTTATACCCAATCGATTAGTAAGTCACTACGAAAGTAGAATAACAAGAGGCAATATATAATTCATAAAATTCCACCAAGCTTTTTAGAGTAGTAATTGAACACAGATTGCAACGAGAGATCATAATCAAGAAATGTCTCGACCTATTAATGAACAGTCAAAGTGGAGAACATACATAAAAAGATGCCAAAATACCTACATATTTACGGATCATTGACAGATCTGGGGCGATTATGGGCTTCTCAAAAGACATGGCTTTTAACAAAATCTCAGGAAAAGACTGCTCTTCACGAAAGGATCCATAGATCACAAGATCGGCATCACTTATTATGTTGTCTATTTCTTGATTAATAGAAACATGCTTCACTGTGTCCTTTGGATATCTCAAGCTTAGAGCAATGGTCTGCGGAAACACATTGATGAAGAAGGTAAGAAACAGAATAATGCGCACCCTGCACTTCACACTATCTGCACAGTTACTTTTGTGCCCTTATAAAAAATAAATAACAAATAGAGCATTAAGAATCTATTTCTTTTAGAAAAAATATTGTAGGATATTTCGATGATATAATCCACACATTTTCATATGCTCTTTCATCAAACCACTAGCATTGATAAAATTTCAGTTTAAGAAAGGTTATCCGTGCCAAACATGATGAGAATGGTGGAGCAGAAATCAAATCTGTACAGTCTCAATAGTGCTAGTCTGATATATATCATGTGCACTTCAAATTGGGGATAAAACGTTCTACCTCCACCGCACTACTGAAGTTATTGGAGGAATCCCCAGCCAGGATGATGATTTTAATACGAGAACCATAATCGTTAAATTCTGAAAGAACTGGAAATAAAGCCTGTAAAACAAGTGCATGTTCCAGCCATAGACCCCCATACAGTAACTGAGTTCCCACAACGGCAACAACAAAATCATCAGCTTCATACCCCATCATCAGGCGTGGACTTACTTTAGAGGACACCATTGGCTTATCGGCTTTCCAGGGTTCTGCAGGAGAACCAGGAATGACATAGAAGTTTCCAGGATCACATACCGAATATGCCACCTAAATCGAGTATGTTAAAGAACGGTCAGGATGGCTCTACTGAACATTTCGATAGAGTAAAAACTTTAAAATACATATATTTAAACGGAAATGGGAACTATTCTCACAATCCAAATGACAGCTGCTTTAAAGTTTAAATGTTTTAGATAAATACAGAAAAGAATACTCCAATATCTTCAGAAATTAAGGAGGGACTTATACTAAGGTCCTTGAAACTTTTAAAGAGGTCCTTTTCTTGGCTGATGACCAGTAAATAAAACTAATACCCTTAAAAAGGTAATGATGCAAAATAAAAAGCAAGGACGAGCATAGGAGTAGTGCACCTTTACACAAATAGTCAACCAGTGCACTGCCTCGCATTTTTGGTTTGGAAAACAAGAGAAATTCTTTTTCCTTTACATACGTTTAGCTACTATCGTTTATATTTTTATAAATTTATTTTGGGCTTTAACAAATCAGGTTCTGATATTCAAATTGTGTACTGAAATACAGAATGGAAATCTTAAAAAAAAAAAAACTTATTCATTTCGTAAAAATAGTTCAAACCCATGGTCAAAATATTGTGGTTTTTTGAAAGAGAAATATGACATGGAGGTTCAGAGAAAAAGGAAGGGAAAACAGTATAGAGAAGAAGAAACGAAGATGAAAATAAAGGAAAAGGTTCAAAAACACTCTGTTACTGAAAGAGAACTTTGAATTTTTTTCACATGTGCAGGAAGGGACATAAACAACTTTCAATCCTTTGATTTTTAATATTTTTTCTTTTTGTGTATGGTTTCATTTGTTTAAGCAAACCAATGGGTAAATAGTGTCTCTTCCACTCAATATTTTATATTTCCGCCCTTGTTAACATGACAGATTCCAAATTCTCAAAAATTAAAACCATTGTAAATCCAAATCTTTTTATCCAATAGCAACTCAACTATCTTTCAGACTAGGAAGGGAGGAACGGAGAAGTTTTTACTATTTGATTAATTGAATTCGGATGAACAATATGCTTACAAGCATGTGAAACTATGATGAATAAAATTGCATTGAGAAGAAAATCAGTGCATACTGGCAAAACATAATTTGGGAAGATAACGACGGTGGGTCGGCGGAATACTTTTTTCCAATTATCAACCAACTCGCTCTGGCCACTAGCAAAGTACTGTCTCAACCGAGCAGCAAGTGTTTGTTCATGGATAGTCCATATGAGAGGTACATTTCTAAAAGGTTCCTGCATAAGACTGTTAAGTAAAAGTAAAATCTTTCATTTTAATGGAAAAGGGATATTGTGAACAGCTAAAGGTAAGCTATTATACATGGTAAAAATAAAGGAAAGAAGACGATGGTAAAAATAAAGGAAAGAAGACGAGCAATTGTCGACAAGATTAGATTTTGTAAACATGGGATATAGTCTAATATGTAGATTCTCTGGACATCATAAAAAAAACCACATTGAGAGACACCAGGTAGTCGATGATTTTTATTGTATGTTTGTATGTGTGTCGTGGGAAGGGAGAGAGAGAGATTTGAAGATTAACAGAGAGACTGATGGGGTTCATTCTTGCTGTTTCTCAGTCTTATTTTATCTCTGTGTAACAAAAACCACAAGTCTCCAAAAAATGCTAATAGGCGCATTTATAACCAACAAGTTCGTGAAATATATTATGTGTGCAATAAAGAAAATCATATATGGATAATCTTATTATTCTTTCGAGTTGAATGGTGAATTGATCAAAATATTCAGCGACACAAACATTATTTAACTAGAGGCAAGAATGTTCAGCTACATCACAAAATAAATGCAAAGGTAATGAATCGTGAATTATATTATTTGGGGGGTTGTCTAAATGAAGTGATGGTGCTCACCAAGATAAAACAGAGACAGCTTTCAGAGAATTCACAAGTACCCCATCATAGCTGCAAAGCAGTAGAAAAAAATCAGACTATATATCATCCCACAGTTTCCCTTGTTCTTTAAAACAACTTTTTTGTTCTTTCTTGGGAGTATCATCATAAAGATACATAGGCCCGAACAAATATCAGTTCCATTGGCGACTAAATATTTGATACTCAGCCATTTTAACAAATGAAATACAAAATTGATATGAAATGCATCTATCTTAAAATCAAGAATGCAGTGCATACTTCAGCCAATCTATACTAAACTTCGCATTCTCATCTGTCGCGATGACACTGAGAGGAAGTCCTTGGTCTCTCCAAATAGCATGTACAGGACCATCTTCTAGTGAGAATACCTGAAAATACCAAATATAAATAAATCCAAGCCAAATTACATTACCTTCGAGTTCTAAACACCATCACTTGCTAAAATTCTAGAGAAATGTGCATAAAATTGTGACAAATTTTCTTTGAGCCTTCAAGAATAATACTACTATTGAGCACAGCAAAATTTAGCTAAACACTTGAATCAATGACAATGCACAACTTTGAAAACTGTTACATGTCACTATATGTACATTTGTCCTCCGCTCATACAATTGGCATGCAAACATGTTGGTCATCTGCAGTCCATCTTCCTCATAAAACACTTAATTTTGAATAATAACCACAGTCAAATTCATAATAATACAGTACCAAAATAAAAGAAAAAAGCGAGACAATCAGAAACTACAAGACAAAATTCTCAAAAGCTCAACCAGAACCAAGAACTGTCCTCTCTCCTCTCCTTGAATGAATTGCAAGAATAACAGAGTCGAAAATCACCTCAATTTCATATCCGATCTCCCGCAACGCAGTAGCAACAGTGACCATTAGAATCTGATATGGATCGACCGACAGATCTGCAAAAACCTACGAACACAAATCAAGACACCCAATTAGTAATGCTGCTCCCACCATAAGCTATATTACTGCTAATAAGCAGATACTATGAAGTTATTCAGCAAATCCTATGTGAAATCAGACTCAAAACAAACAAAAAATTTAGAATAATAAAATGTTTACCAACGCAAGCTTCGGCTTTCTGTATCCGTATCTCGTAACCTTTCTTGAAGCAACAGTCCGGTTGACTTCATTGACTTCCTTCTGAAACTTGGCGACGATTCTTGATGGTTCAAATATTATATCTTCACCAAAATCCAACTCTTTCAAAAACGAAAAGTCCCCATAACTCACACCCCCATTCTGCCTAAACAAACCATGGATTTTATGAGACTTTTCAACCTCCGTTATAGAGCCAGGCAAGAAGAACATCTGGAATAGGAACACGACAAAGAAAAAAACAGCAACTGTGCAAATCCACAGTAGATAGTCAATCTTCTTGAAAAGCACAAGTCTTGCAAATCTTGATCTGGGCCTGTGCCCCAAAAATCCATTGCTCTGAACATGATTGATGCCCCTTCCAGATGAAGAACGCACGAAATGCTGATCCCTCTTCAATGGCAGTCCACTTTCAAGTGAACCCATTTACACTCCCATCAAGAAAGCGATAAAATTTCAATCTTTACAAAAACAATAGCAATATGAACATTTATCCTACTACGCAAAGAAAAAGGACTTCTCTTTCAGGAAAATAGTAAAGGGAATTAAAATACGATACATATAATAATCCAAATGGTTTAAAAACAAAACTTGTATAGATCACTAAAGTCAAACACTATTAAATTTTTGTTATTTCTCTATTAAATATAAATATTTTTATAGTACTACAGAATTGAAGAAAATGCTTGCGGGGTTTCTTGGTAGAGAGAAACAGACAGCTAAGGAGATGAGAAAGAAGGCGAAAAGATTGAATTGAGGGCATGCGGTCTGCCGCACTGACGTGGCAATGGTCGTCATTTATTGTCACAGCACATTCACGCGCAGTCTTAATGAATCCAAAGATTTTTAAATAATGTTTTAAATAATTATTAAGAGCTGAATTGTTATTTGGTTTACATAAAATTAATTTTAGTTTACTTATATATAAAAAGGCAAAAAAATATGTGAGACGGTGTCACGGATCGTATTTTGTGAGACGGAGTTTTTATTTGGGTCATCCATGAAAAGTATTACTTTTTATGGTAAGAGTATTACTTTTTATTGTGAATATCGGTTGAGTTTACCTGTCTCACATATAAAGATTCGTGAAATCGTCTCACAAGAGACCTACTCATATAAAAAATATTTTAATATACTAACTATTTACAAATTAATAAATTATTAAATAGTTTAATTAATACATAATTCAATTAAAAATTAAGTTTTCCTTTCACTTAAATTGATTTAAGCCCAATTATTCTTATTTATTCCGATAACCAAAAATTTATTCACTTGATTTAGGTATCGTTGATAAATTTCGTGACTTTAATGCATGTATTTTAATTTAAACATGGATAAAAAAAGTTATTTTTCTTATTATTTTTATCGATATACCAAAATATATTTTAGTTGCGTACTAATGTTTATAATTATTTATTTAGTTCTAATTTATTAATATATAATTTAATTGAGAAAAAATATCATTTTATTATATATTTATAAATATTTTTTTAAATATATTATATTTAATAATATAATTATCAATTGATAAATATTTGTTTAATTAATAATTTAGATAGCGTCTTATTGAATTTTTTTTCCTTAGGTCGGAATGCTCGACGCGTTATTTCGTTATCTTTTAAGAGTTATATATGTATATTATATATGATTTTCGAAATCAATGTGTTTAAAATAATAAAAAAAAATGAAAAATAAGTTAATAAAATAAAATAGAAAATAAAAATGTGAATTTTATTGAATTTAATAAAAGTAATTGGACTTCTAAGCAATTTATGTTAAGGTTCTCTCGTGAGACGGTCGAGCCGATTTATACTGAAAGCGAAAATTAATGCTTTGGTATAAAAATTATATTTTTCATGGATCGAAATTGATAAGATATTTATGTCACAAAATTGATATGTAAGACAGTCTCGTAAAAGTTTTTATTAAATGTTTTGACTCCTTGTACATATTAATATAGTAAATTGATATTATTTTGGTTTGAAACTGACGATTTTGATTCCAATAAAAACTGAAACCATGATTAGACTACCTAGATCTTATTCCGTACTTTGGCAGTTGGTTTTTTTTTTTTTTAAATTACTATTTGAATTGAAATTTATTCTTCTAAACTTTAAATGTCAGAAAATAAAACTACAACTTATTAGATAATCAAATTAATTAAATTTATTATTTAAAATATAATGAATATTATTTAAAATCGACTATTAAATAAATATATTACAAAATACTATAAATATTTAATTTTTATTGAAAAATAAATAAAGATTGGGTAAATTTTAGTTGAGTATGTATCTTGTGAGACGGTCTTGCGAATCTTTTAAATAAATTTGTATCACTAATTTTATAGTTTACATGATAAATATTTGCGATATTAACAATAAAATTATGGTAATAAATAATAAATGAGGTGCAAAAGACTTCTACAAGACAAAGCGTTGACACACATATGCTCTAACTGCTTGGAAAGAGGCCACATAAAATCTACTTGCACAAATCCTACTCATAAAAGGTCTAAGTGGAATCACAATAAGGTGATGTTCGTTGATACTCGTATAAATATATTAACAAGTTTTGTTATCATCAAAATCAAGATTGTTAATAGCTATATTTGGAAATTTTTCGCCAAAAGTAATATGTTATAAAAGGATTATTTATCGTTATTAATGCATTAACCAACCACACTAAATATTTGAAAACAAATAGGAAATTTAAAAAAAAACTCAATCTTTTTTCGATTTCTGTTTTGAAATTCAAATTTGAATATGTTGTCCCTTGAAAATATAAACTATATTTAAGTGTTTGTATTGATTATATCATTTTATTTATCGGTTATGATTTTGAGTTTTGTATTAATTTTATATATTTAGTTATCGTTACTCTACGATATATTAAATAAAATATAATTTTTTTTATATAATATTATGTTTAACAACATATTAAAAGACTTCTTCGTGAATTTTTGGTATATCAAGTGTCCGTAAATTACTATCATTATTATTATATGTATGTTAAATTTAATATAAATATTTTTTTAATATGTTTTCAAAATAATTAAAATTTTTAATCAAAATTTATTCATTGACAAAGTGTGTTCCCTGAGATAAGTTATGATGTACTTGGTAAGCCAAGGAGGGGGGAGGGGGGGGGGGGACGTTTGTATCTCAACCACGGCTGAGACGGATAAAGAAGCATACAGGTTACTGGCTTTAATGGGTATGCCCTTAAGAGAAGGTAGTGGCTCAGCTCCCGAGGTACGAAAGAAGAAGCTCAAGTCTCATAATTTCAACTCAAAAGCAAAATCGAAACAAAGAACCCAAAAGTTAACTGAGCTCGTGTACCATTTATTCCATGGCTTTCTTTGGCTTTATTGTATAATGAAAGTTGCTCATGCACCGGCTAATCTCATGTACTTCGGTAATTGGTTGACTCTTGAATGATTTTTTTTCACGATGTCAAGATTTCTTTATTTGAGAATCTGAAAACTGGGAACTTTCAGTAGATATGAAACAAAAACAGTAAATGTATGAAGTGTGCAAAATCAACGAAAAGAAATCTTGAGTTTATCACGCAAAATTTACAAGTGACACCAATTTATAGCAACAAATCCTTCTGGACAGCAGAAACATTTAGTACAGCTCTTTGAACAACATTCACGGCAAAGATAACAAGGAGAACTATAATTCTTGCATCTTAATTACAGACTTAACATCGTACAAGGGTAACAAACGTATCTCACCAGTTCAGTAAAGTTATTTCTCATTTCCATTGGGGGTCCAAAGTAGATTTCTACATATGTCAAGAGTGATTCAGAGACGGGCTACATTGCATAATCGCTTCCCTCAATGAGTTGGGTCGGGATTGAATTTCACAGATTCTCTCCAAATGAGTTCCTTAATGTTCTCTTCAGTGAAAGATGGCCGCTCAAAGTCGAAAACAAAAGGCCTAGGGCAAACAGGCTCCTCGTTGATATCATGAAGAGGCGCCAAGTACGGGTGACAGAGTGCCTCATCAACTGCGAGTAGCATACCAATAACACGTAAAGCCACCAAAGTTTAACTAAATTTGTTATTAAACTTTGAGTTTCTGCTTTTCAATGAAAAAATATAAAAGAATCATTCAGACAAGGTTGTTGAAGTAAAGAGCCATGTGGAAGTTCCATGATTGAGGCATATTTCATATCACCCACCTTTCAGATGACTCCAAAGTCGTGCCTTGATAGAGATGAAGGATTTAGATAGTTCAAGTATTAGGATCCAAAATCATGGTCAATACCACAACATTATAACCATTTGCGCAGGGCTTAGCTAAAGGTTGCAAATGTAACTTTAGATCACTATTTACTAAAAAAAAAAAACAACTTTAAAAGGCATACATACCTGTAATACGCCTGCTTGGGTCAAAAACTAGCATTTTTTCTAATAAATCCAGAGCCCCCGGAGAAGTGTTAGGAAATCTAGCAGAAAATTGTTGCCTCGGGTATTGCGGGAGCAGTCTCACATATCTTCTGGCATTGTCACTCCTAAGAAATCCGAGACTAGCATCATCCGGAGAGCCAATGAGCTATTGCGATTACGAAAACATAATGAGCAACCGCAAGAAGAAACTAACATCAGTTTGTTAATACATTACAAAAAACCATATGAAAACGAACAAGAAGAAACCAAATCAGTTTGTTTTAATATACTAAAGCTTTCAAGAAAACCCGAATGCCCAAGATAAAATTCAAATAAGCCAAAAAAAAAATTTATAATACATCTGGTATCATTTTTTCATAAGAAAATACCTCTGTGATAAGTGTCAACTGATGTACATAATCTCTGCCAGGAAAAAGAGGCTGTCTTGTCATGATTTCGCCAAGTATGCAACCTACAGACCATATATCAATTGCTGCGGTGTATTCTGAACAATTTAGAAGCAGTTCTGGTGCGCGGTACCAGCGAGTAACAACATACTCCGTCATGAAATCGGTTTCAGATGTCGTCCTTGCAAGCCCAAAATCTCCAATTTTCAAATCACAATTGGCATTGAGGAGCAAATTACTTGGTTTCAGATCACGGTGCAACACACCAGCAGAATGAATATATTTGAGTCCTCGCAGAATTTGGTAGAGAAAGTACTGCAAATTTGGATGAAAATTAAGAAGTCTAAAGCATTACAAAGATAAGTTCAATTAAAAGTGAATTAAAATATATCTTTTATAAGCACACCAACTAAATTTTCTTTTACAGTGTAGCTAGTAGCTCCCATTTAGTTTCTACAGTGATGCCTTTGCTTTCATATTTAACGAAGTGGTCAAAGAAGAAAAGATCCATGCGAAGTAGAAGATCGCGCTCGGTAATGTAAAAGCAACTCATAAGGAGAGTCTAAATAAAATTTTTTGCTTTAAATTATAACACGGAGAAATGACGTGTTCGCAATGTTCTATCACTATGACACCCGAAAAGGAAATTCTGTATGCCACAAGAAAATGAGGTCTAACCCGACAATGATCATCAGCCAATTGCTGGTTGGACCGAATAATTTGATGAAGATCAATGTCCATTAGTTCATTAACCATGTAGACATCATTGAAGTTCTCCTTTTGTGGCGGTCGTATGATATCTTTAAGTGCAATAACCTGTTTGAGCAGAATGCAAAACCGAAAATTAAGGTAATTGTTTAACTAAAGATTGTTTAAAATATTCCAGGCCGCAGAAAATGAAAATAGGCATTAATAGGACATTGTTTTGATGGCATTAGTATGCCACGTAAATTCATGTACGCATGGATAAGGAGAAACAAAATTCGGACAAACTGACCACTCGAGTAAACTGATTTAATTCGGTTTGTTAAGAAATAAAGACACTCATTTTTAAAAGTTTCCATTTAATAAGGTCCCATTTCAATACTTTTGTTTTAAAAAAAGGAGAACAAACCAAATCCACTGATTTTCCTAAGAGGCTTATTTTGAGTGGGGTTTTTTGGTTCTTAAATTTAACTTTTGGCTCATGCCCCACCCCCCTTTTTTGTCTATGGCATTTATCTCATTATCAAGCATTCCAATTTTAACCAGCTCACAAGATGATCTTTGGCTTTCATCATCAAGTCACATTCATTCTATTTCCACTGTCACTTTTAATGTTCCAGCTCTTTTATTTTTCAAATTTATCTTGGTTAATTGATAGAATAGCCGAATCTAAATTGGTTTTGTTATATTACAATTTTAATTCGGTTTTATGCTGTTTAGCTTGGTCGAAAACAATATCGACTTGAACATGCACCCCCAAGCATGGACAAGATCAAATTATGGATGTAAGAGACTATCCAAGCATGACAAGAGAGAATCCTCAGCATTTTTTCCTTGCCATCTTACTCCTTTCTTCCTCTACCTCTTCTTTTTTTCTTTTGAGGGTCTGGTGCTAGTGTGTCTATTGTGTAGTGTAGACTGTGTAGTGATATCTTATGATATGCAGCGATGTACTAAGGAACATTGGAATTTTTTTACCTCTCTGCTCGGTTATCTATCCATTTCATTATTTGAATAACAATCATTACTTTCAAATGGGCATGTTTACGTATCTCAGTTTATCAACAGGAGACAGTCACATATACTCCGGTAACAGTAACAGCATAAAAGTTAAAATTTAAAATGAAAATAATTGGATTTAATAATTTTACCAAAAAAACAGCTTGGAAAATGAAAGAAGTTGAAAAAATTACAGACTAATCTATTTTCATGCTAAAATAGAAGACATTGCACAAGAGAATGTCAGTCACTCGATAAGAACACCATAGCAATATATCTAAGAGGGTGGCAAAAGGTTCTTTGGTCAGCTGTCAATTGACAACGAGATATGCCAACTAATGTGCAGAAATCTGACCACCTGAAACCATTGAATTTGAATAAAGTAGGCCTAACTGAAGTAAGATGAGCATAATAAAAAAAATGTAAAGAAAGCAATGTGATTCGAATTGTTTTTTTCTAGATTGTCGAAGGATAAACAGAATTATTATAAAGTAGCAGAACCAGTTTTTGTATGTACTTTTTATTCTATTAGAGCTTCCCATTTCAAAAACAAATGATTCTTACCCCACAAGTCTCCAAACAATAAAGAAGTTATATTTGAAATCACAAATTCACAATAATTTTTTGAGATCACAGACACCAAATAAAAAGACAAGTTTTTCCCGTAAAACTAAATAACCAAATGTTCTTTGGCCAGTCTATCAAATGAAAAGAAAACGCCTCCTTGTCATTATTGTTCCAAATTAGTGTAGATTCTTGCACTTTGAAGTGAAAAATAAATGACTCTGGATATATGTGTACACATCCTAAAACTCTCCATGATTTCCAAATTCCATCTAATATAAGCAGTTCCTGATTTTATCTTGTTTAATAACTGTTAGAGATTTTTCAAAAAAGGGAAAAAAGGCTCCGATTGTGTGATTATTAGCTACAAAAATAGAGTAGGTCAATAAACCCCTTCATTAATTCATGGGATTTTAATTTCTAAGGGAATTGGTTGTTTGTACTCTTTGTATATATTGTAGGTTTTTTTTTTTTTTTTATCTGAAATCAAGAAGAAAGAAACATAGAAAACCACATTTCTATCTTTATTATATGTTCTACACTACCAGATCCGTACTCTTCACCGGAGAATTTAATGATAACTTGAACAATGTTAAGTTTTTATCCCTACCTCTCATGAAAATCCCTCAAGTTGCGCTTGGACTAGTGGATTTGATTTGGATGGAAGAATTTGATTTCGGGAAGAATTTGAAAGATGAATTTCAAATGATACTCATCTCAGATGTATTTGAAATCCACCAAAAATAATACTGAAATTCCATAAATTGACATGAAGTGGATTTGAAATTCACTTTATTTTCATTCATCAGATCAAGTCAAGTAATTCGAAATCTATCAATCCAAACACCACCTCGATATACACAAACTGAATGAGAACGATTATGGGAGTTCTACCAATCGGTTCCACAAGTGAGTGAGGACAGATAAGATTAGGGCGTTAACGAATTGAGCCAACAAGAAAAATTAGTACCTGGGTGCTAACTCAGATTTTGAGAACATTTCGCAGCTTTGAAATACTCCGAAACACTGAGGTACAAAATCTGTTACCAAGGATTTTACTACTCCATTGGAGTTATGGAAAGAAATAGATTTATTCCATAAAATCACATGGAGACACCCTGAACGGGACCATGTCCAACAAAATGTTGGAGAAATGTCGGATATTCAATTTTTGTCAAGGTTGAAATATGAACTTGATGCAGTTGGAGGACGTATACTCGGTACAAAACTTGAGCCCAAGTTGAAAAATGTATTTTCCAAAGCCGGCATGAAGAAAGTAGGGAGTACTGTCATTACTTTCACAAAACATGGCAATGGAGTTAGCAACATAGGGGTCTGCTTCAGCTAGTCCAGATGTGAAAGCAACAATTCCAAGTCTCAAACATAGAAATATACATAATTATGGTGTGAATGATGTAAGAAGACAAATCACACAATAGATAAAAGTTGGGAAATCCATGGTCAAGAGCTCAGATTCGAAGCTACGAAGTCAAATATGAAAAAATAAAAATAAAAACAGGATAGGAATACAAATTGTGCTAGTCCTCGAGCATTTGCAATTGAATGAATGGAGGTTCCCGGAAATCGATGACACATCCGTCCACGGTTAAGGAGTCCGGTTGTCAAGTTCTACAGCATCAATAATTCACAAAGGTATTTTCCACTTCTATTTTGTAAAGGCCCCAACAAATGCATTGATCGTGGACACCGGAGGATCTGATCATATAACAAAATCTATACCTGGCCTATCAATTATAAACACTGTGAGTCTTTTAAGCAGTCAACGTTGATTGCATGTGTAGATGAGATGGTAGTCACACGCGACCATATCCAAGTTTGGTGATCTTAAGACACTCAAATTGAAATCATCATTAACCATTTGAAATCCAAATCTATCAAATCCTTCCATCAACATTAAGGAATTTCCATGTCACATAAAACGAACACTCAACTTACTTAAGGAGACATTGGAAGCTTGGATGTAAACTAGCTTTTATGCTATTAGAACGGCATTGGGAGCAAGAGATAGCTAAGGAAGGTCTCTATTTGGAATATTGAATGCTATCAAAGCTTGATAGGAAAAAATTGATTTCTGCCAATTTATGCATGCCCCGACAAAGAGGCATATAGATGCGAAAAATCAAATTCATAAACGCTATGTTGGTTCTATCAAATCCTTCCATCCACATTAAGGAATTTCCATCTCACATAAAATGAACACCCAACTTACTTAAGGAGACCTTGGAAGCTTGGATGCAAACTAGCTTCTATGCTATTAGAACGGCATTGTGAGCAAGAGATAGCTGATGAAGGTCTCTATTGGAATACTGAACGCTATCAACACTTGATAGGGAAAAATTGATTTCTGCCAATTTATGCATGCCCCTACAAAGAGGCATATAGATGCGAAAAATCAAATTCTGAGATTATAAATGATATGTTGGTGTGATTTCTTGTTCAAAAAATTGGAGCTAGAGAAGTAGTTGGTTTCTTAGAGGAAGATTTGGCAGGCGAAGTTGAAGATGGTAGTAAGTCTACTATTACCCCACAGGTCCAGAAGATTCGGTGACTTGGAGAAGCCAAAAGCACTATGTCGTTGCACGAAACATCGTCGACGCCAAGTATATGTCAATAGCCCAAAGTACAAATGAACTCATTTGGATATGTGGCAGACTTGAAACTTTCTGCTATCTGGATCTATCAGGTAGTTGAGCGACAACCAATCAGCTGTCAATGTAGCTCACAAGCCAATTCAGCATGATCACATAAAGCACGTAAAGATCAACAAAAGCATCATTAAGAGCAAGATAGAAATGGGACTATTGCACTCTCTTACATTTCTACGAAATCACTGAAGCACATCTTCTCATTAAGTACCTTCGACATTAAGCTCTTCGAAAACCTGGTTTTGATCTTTACACTTGAAAGCTAAGAATATTCACAAGATTGGAGGGTCTTGTAGGCAATCAAAATAAAAAAGGCACTGATCGTGGGATTAGAATATTACTTGTGATTATCCTTAATGATATTCCATTAGCATACATCAATAGATCTAATAATTCTCTTGCTTCATTCATGGGATTTTACTTACTTCAAGTAGGGGACTGGTTCTTTGTATTTGTTATGTAGGCTACATAACTTTTTGACCTAACAAGAACAAATCACATTTTTAAGTTTTCATGTCTAATAAATTCCAGGGAAATTTGCACAGCACGTGACTAAAACAAGTTATTGAAATATTTACGAAAAAAAACACTTGTAAATTCATTCAAGAGAATGGAAGCACTGCCAAGACCCAAGCAAGATAAAAAAGCTCTATCAAGATTTAATTCTGTAGGCTGGTAGGATAATTACATTGTCATGATCCATGTGGCTCAGAAGTTTAATTTCCCGAAGGGTCCTTTTCGCATCGATTATGTTGTCAAATGCATTGCCAATCTTCTTAATGGCCACCTCTTCACGTGTCTCCGAGTTCACAGCAGCACTGAAGCAGATGAAATATCACATTTTCCTTCATGCTTATAATGAACGGGAAATAGAAGTAAAACAGATAGCAATAGCAACACATCACATGTTATGACATGCTAACCAGTGCTCGAATCCAACCCCCATAATCACAAGTGACCAAAAATATTTAGATATTTTATTCAAAAATACTAAATTGAAAGCAACAATGATAACAAAATCAGATTTTCTTCCATAATTTTTGCACCTCCGGATGCAGGGGACGATGTTCTAGTAGCCTTTTTCACACACACTAGCAAACACCGAGAGGGAGAAAAATGAGAAATAACTCAAAATTCCCAAATTCAGTATCCTGAGTAAAAGAAACAGTTGTTCAAAATTCCCAAATTCAGTATCATGAAGAGCTGTAAGAAAATCAAACCTACAACCATCAAAACTCTTGGAATCAAAATTTATTCCAATCATCAACACCAAATCAATGTATTTCAGAAAACTAAAACATACAAAGCACAACAGATTAACTCGAGATCAAGAAAAAACAAATTATTTTCTTGATTCTTACCAAACAATGCCATAAGCCCCGCGACCCACAGGCCTGATCGGAACATACTTGCGGGAAACTTCAAAGAGATTCCCATACACATTGTACTGGACATATCTTCCGCCATGAGTGGGCACCCCTCTGATATTATGCCCACCATGATCACCAGCACCCGAACTTGACTCCATAGAAAGAAAAAATAACACGCAAGATCAAAAACCCAGTTCAAAGATTGAATCTTTGTACAAGTTCTTCTTTGGAGGTAGTGTCGGTGTCTGTGAAAACAGAAAGTGATCCCCTTACATCTCTGGGCCGTGTTATTCGGTGGAAAAATATAACTTTATTTCGATCTCTTTATAATTTCAGGTAGAGAAAGTGGCGTTGGCGTGTGAACTTTTGAACTGGAATAACTCGAGGTTACTCGTGAAATTAATTGACTCATTTGAAAGAGGTGGGATGGTAGGATGGTTCTATGAATCTGCAACCACACACTTGGCCTTGGCAAAGGTTGACTCATATCGATATTTATGGTCTTTGTTTTTTTATATGTTTAAATAATGTTTTGGTTTTATTTATTTAATTTGAGTGAATAATTTTTGTCTTTTGATTTTTATTAAATATTATTTTATATAAAATATTTTATTGCCCTAGAGAAAAATAGTTTTTGTAACTTTTTTTTTTCAATTGAGGGAGATGGATTATTTTAAAATTTGAGATTTTGTTGCAAAATTAAAATATTGATGTGAGACAAAAAAAAAGGTAATAATTACAGTTGACTTGCCCGTGAAAGAAGGCACCAAGCAAAATTGTCTAGATTTTAGTGTTAAAAGTTCAATAATTATGATTAATATTCTTTATAATTATGATTTTTTAAAAAAAAATTTGCAAAATGATCTTTGAATATACAGAAAAAACAAAGACTAAACAAAATTTAAAAATCAATCTTATATGGACACAAATTAACTTCAAAAACGATAATCTTCTTGAATATTAGGGAACAATGGAAAATTAGATTTAAAAAAACAAAAAGAATATACATATAATTGTTAAATTTAGAGGGAATGTACGTAAGATTGATAAATCTTTATAAAGTTAGTCGTATTTATTTATCTCATTGGATGCATACAGAAGTAAGTAACCCTTTTTTTTATTTGGATTTGGTGGACTAAAGGAACAGCCAAAATCTACGCAGAATTATGTTTCTAAAATAAGACCAATCTCTTGACCATGTCGGGTATTATTTTCGTGATGTAAGATTTGATGTACATATAACATCGTTCAATTTTAGATCATTGATCACCCGTTATAATAGTATAAATAGTTGAATAGACACATTTATTTCACGGAAATCATTCCCCCTCGCCCACATTTTCTGTCCGCACTAGAGTATCTTATGACAAAGATGAAACAATGTTAAAGCCACACTGAGCATGGGGAACGGGTTCTGTGGCACTCAAATTTGCTCACTGCCAAGAAAGGCCAATACAATGTGCTGCAATTTATCCAAGAACAAATAAATTTATTGATTCACCTTACAAACATGAAGCATCCACTACTTTAGGCAACTAAAGAAGGAAAAATCTTGATTTAAAAAATGAAGTGTGGCCGTGAAATTCCATAAATAAGCACAGAATGATATCATCACCGAGAGTTTGTTTATAAGCCACGGTTTCTGCTGATGTCCCCCCTACGTTAAAATCAGAGATACCTGCAATGACTTGTTAATGGATGATCAATTCTCGAGCAGGACGATTATCTTTCTCGTTGAGAACTGGACAAATCTTGAACAATTTGTCGTTCCTGCATTTTCAGTGACAGGAAGAATATCAAAAATAAACATGGAAACCACTCGTTTTTCTCTTATGAAAGTAACATTTCAGTTGTAAGCCATACATCATGAGAGAGGAAGTTTTCTGCCTCCAGCATGTGTATCACATGACCCACTTTGGGTCTCTTCTGAGCATCAGGATCCACGCATCGAAGGGCTACCAAAATAACTCGTTTCAGCACCTTTGAAGCAGGCCTTTTGGGAAGTTTAGGATCGACTACTTCCTCAGATTTCCGGTTTCCAACCATCATCTTCAGCCAATCAATCAGATTGACCTGCAATTTTTAGCCATAAATAATGATTAGAAATTAATAACCTAACGAAATAAGAGAAAAAAGACAACTGTCGAGATTTTCTTGCTGTTAAAACACACAACTAACCTCTTCTTTAGGGCGATTGTAGTCAACAGGAGATCTTCCAGTTATAATTTCCATAATCAATATACCAAAGCTGTAGATATCACTCTTCTCATTCAGCATACCAGTGCAAGCATATTCGGGAGCTACGTAACTTAGTACACCACAGAAAAATAGATCAGCTTACTGCCCAACTACAGAGGCAACTTATCCACTATGAGGAAACATAACAGAAAATACATATATAATATGTGTGTGTGTTCTGCAAAATTAACTAACCCAAATGTTCCCATCACACGAGTTGTCACGTAAGGTCTGTCTGAATTCAGTAGTTTTGCAAGCCCAAAATCTGACAACTTGGGATTCCATTGACGATCAAGCAGTATGTTGCTGGACTTGACATCACGATGAACAACCTTTGGTTCCAGACCCTCATGGAGATAAGCCAAGCTGAAACGAAGATGTATAAGCAATTAAAAAGTCATGCACTGCTGTAGCATTAAACCAATTAATCTTTATCATACCCTTTGGCTGTTCCTATAATTATGTTCATACGGATCTCCCATGTTAAAGGACTGATTTCTCCTATATCGCCGTGAAGCCACTGGTCCAAATTTCCATTATCCACATATTCATAGACAAGCATCCTAAGGAGGAAAAAAGCAAAAATTAAAAAGTAATCAACAATTGATAGTTAAAATGAATAGGAGTAACTGAAAAATGAAATGTCAATACCGGTAAGCTCCTTCAACACAGTACCCCAACAACCTTACAAGATTCTTGTGTCTAACACGTCCAATTGCTTCCACCTCCACTTTGAACTCTTTCTCAGCTTGACCCCTGAAAGCATGCGAGATAAAGCTTATGAGGGATAAAAGAACCTATACAGATTTTTAGTCCAAAAGGCAAAGCTTTCTTCAGCAAGAAGCAAGGGAAAATCCCTAAATATACTAATAAATCATGTTTGTTTAGCTACACAATTAGCAATGCAAAAGCAAGGTACAGCAAATATTAAAGAACTGAATTCTCAAGTGTCATGATTTTGAAAACCAGAAGGACATAGAAAAATTTGCGTACTTGTAATTCAACAAATTCTTTATAGCAATTCTTGTGCTATCGACCAACACGCCATAATAGACGATACCATATCCACCTTCACCAATAACATTCTCATCAGACAACCCATTAGAGGCAGCCTCGAGCTCTCGTAAAGTATACCATTTCCCCCAACCCAAATGTGACACCTCGGGCAAGGATCCACTGCCTCCAACCGACCCAGTTTCAGTCCCACACGTAGCTCTGCTCTCACCACTAGATGGCCCTCTATCAGAAAACACAACTTTGTGTTCTACATTCCCAATATCTATCTGTATCTCCGGAACCACCTGAAAGAATAAAAAGAATGGAAATCAATTGATACCACTATTCGGTTAGGAACAACCTAACTGTTTAAATAATCCAAGTTTTTACACCGAAAGGGAGAATCATCGTTTCATTCAATTACCAGCTCTCATGGATGGAGCTCAACAATTATTTCCTTTCAAAGGTCCGTTTAACTTCGCATGACCACGTTATTAACTTTTTCGAGTGTGTATTTAAATTCCATAACACTATATTTGGGATTAGAATTTGAAGTTAAGTGACTCAAAGAAAATAGATCGAGAAATCATTAACTCTCTCGTTAAAGTATCATCTTAGACAAAGAAAGAAAGAAAGAAGGGAATAAATTATCACAGCAAGATGATAACTTTTATTACAAATAACACACTTCCAATACACGCACTATACCTGAGCGACGACTGGCTGGTGATTGGGAGCAGCGTTATAAACTATCTCCTGGATTTCCTTGGACAAAACTGGGGTGATCTCTCCTCCACCTTTGTGAGAGAGCTTGGCCGCCGCCTTTCTACTGCTGCAGCGGCGATAGGCGGTGAAGCATAGAGATAAAAGGAAGAGTATGAGCACAATCACTACTCCGATCACTATTCCAATAACCACCGAGAGATGCAGCCCAAAGACGGAGGTTTTCTTCGACAGCTCAGTATCGACGATCGCCGCATCGTACACTGACATCTCGCTCGAAAAATCAAATGAGCGAAGAAATTAAACTCGTGGCATTCAAAAAGTGCAGGTAGAGTCAAATTACACAAATCCAAATTCCCATATTTGCTGAAGAACAGTAAATTAACCAAAATTTATGCGCTAAAAACACAAATGCGTGTGTGATTACTTCATATTGGACGTGTTCATCGGCGGTGAATAATGAATGAATGGGGGCTGTTGAATTAAAATGGGTGAGGAGTATGCTCAATTTGAGCGACTTTTGTTGGGCCCCACTTCAAACGGTAGGATGGGATCCGGCTCCTAGATCCTATCTAGTTAGGGTAAACGGATCCTCAGTCAAATTCGATTCGTCTTAAACAGATTAGATCATGTTATATGTGCATAAAATAAGTAATAATAATTGATTTTTCCATCGTCAAATTTCGATTGGAGGTGATTTCTATGACATTTTATTTGGACATGGTAAGTTACATGAGTATAGAATGAGAAATGATAATCGATTATTTTATCCATATGTATGGATTGTAGATGATTTATATGACATTCGATATGCACTTCGATCTCGCTAGTGTCATCCTACTATTTGGGTTTTTTTTCGCTTCTCTATGTTCATATATTCATAATATTCTACAAGCATTTAAAAATTATAATGTCATGAATCTAGTTATGTGCATGAATATTTTTTTTCCTCAAACTTCATATCTTTGGATTTTTTTGTTTTATTTTATTATAAATATGCCGTAAAAATTAAAAATGTCAAAATATTATAAATATAACTACTAAAGGTGGTCGAACCCACTAGTTGGTTGATGGGCTAGAATCTTTATACATAAAAAATGCAAAAGAATATTGAAAAAGAAAAAGCATTCAGGCTTTGGTGCTTTAAAAATAGTGTCAATGAATAAACTTTAAAGTAAATAAAGCTAAGAAAAGATCGTTGGCCAAGAAACTTTTGTAACAACTAAGTTAATACCTACTATATACTCTATTATTAAGGTTCACCCAATTCCTATTTTCTTTTTTATTTTGAATTTCATTCTCCATGTAAGCATTAGGAATTCATCTTCCAACCCGTAGAGATCCCGTCCGATGGGGGTTTAAAGACAGAGTCGGCCTGTTCATCTGATCTCAGAATATTCCAGTTACTCGACACAAAAATCTTTCTTATCTGAGAAAGAAGCAAGAGGAAGGCGAGTTAATAAATCAAGTATTGTTCTTGAAGTCCAACTCTTATAGGGTCTCGAAGACGGAATGCCCAACTCTGACTCAATAATCAATAGCACGAGGGATTAATCTCAATCCTTCATCTTCGGTGATTACCTATTTTTATTTTTTATTTTTATGAAAAATAGTATATAAAATAAGAAACAAACTCAAAGTTAATGAATGTGTCGTGTGCTAAAAATCAATAATATATTATCGAATCAATATGTGCAAGAGATACATGCACAAATTTAAGCTAATTTGTTGCTAAGTGAGCATGCTCTCTAACAATTAACGAGAATTGAATAAGTGACATTGACTTTAAAACCAAATATAAAATCGAGCAATACTTTAACAAAATCTATAGTTATGGTGACCGTGCAACATTTTTGTTTTTAATCATATTGCAACGCATTAAAAAATATAGATACGGATAAACTAACTTTTTGAGAATTTGACAAAAATATAAATATTTGATTTAGAATGTGATAGTTATAGTTGGACTACAAGTATACTAAAATAACTTTTTTATCAAACAAAAGAGGATACTTCAATTCATTTATCTGAAATAATCACTAAAAGGTCGATGCTTAATATATGATAGTGATATATAATTTAATTTATTATCATCTAAATTATATAATTTTTTTAGTATTATAATAAAATTCTTTCTCCAATAATTCTTAACTTTTCATGTTCTATTAATCTTACTAACGTCCGAATAACCGTCGATAAGGTCTTGACCCAATAGTTAAGATTGAAGCTATGAGATTTATTAGTATCAGATTCGAGTCATGTTGATTTCGGGTAGTTTTTCTAATTTATTTAGGTAAATTTAACTGTTTCTTTGTAATTTCTTTACGTGAGATAAACAAGTTTCGAGTACACACTCAAATCATGTCAATAGTACGAACAATTATATTATATTTTTATAATCTGAAATAATATCATAGTTGTACTCTAAAAAAAGTCGAAGAAACATTTGACGGGCAATCAATACTCACAATGGAGCAATAAAAGAAGGCAACCAACTTTGTACCCCGTCCATAAATTTAGCTAATTAATTAGCTGCACACTTTTAATAATCCATTAATTTCTGGTGTAGTTAATGAGAGCTGATATGCTATGTAAATTGTCAATATTTATCAATTTTCGTATCGCTCATCTTTCTATTATTTCATACCACTTATCAAACAGAACCAAATTATTAATTGCAAAACCCTCCCTCATTTTAGTATGTAAATCAATCAATTGTTCGAATCAGATTTCAAATTACAATATAACCTTCAAAATTTTATACTCGATAAATTGATTATCTTTATTTAACTTTATCGTAAATTGATAATATAATATTGTGTTTGAATTGATGTGCTTAAATTGGAACAAGAGGCTTGATTTGGGAAAAAGATTTATGAAATGAAATTTCAAATCACTTGTCTTGGACGTATTTGAAATTCATATCAATAGTAGAAATTCATATCAATTACTATTGAAATTTATGGAGGTATGTTATAGGACTGTATTCTAACTTTAATATAAAAATAATTAAAGAAAGATATCATGTAAAAACTTACCCCCTACCAGAAAGAAATCATGAACCGAGAGAAGGGCAAGATTCCGGCCACAAGATCTTTAGCTGAAGACAAAACAAGGAAAATTCGCTTCATGGGGGGAGCTATGAAACTCTAATCTGGAAAATTCTGGACTTTTCAACACCTCAAATGATTATCACAAGTTGTTTTATGCTCAACATTCATTTAATGTGAATGGAAAATTTCTCATAGATTTGACATAGGTCAAACGATTACAATTCATTCCTGGTGATCAGAGACCACTCTATCATGATGCGTATAGATGATCCAACTGTCCATGCTTGTGCTTAGTCTTCCTTCTTATCGGTTTTGTCGATGGCAGCTAATCTTTCTACTAGGGGAGGATGAGAATAGTGATAAGCAGAGTACCAAGGATCAGTGTTCATGGCTGAAAGGTTCTCTTCCTGTCAAAAAAACCAGCTCGTATAGTTATGTATAGGTGTAAAAAACGAGTCCCACTTTGAACTCCTTTTAGGCTTTTGATGACTATGTACGGAGTGACAAGGGAACAAAAAAAAGGAAAAAAAATGGCTGGGACTAATCTTTGAACTCTTTACATGGGTCATACATGTGGGTAGTTTATACGGGTGAATTACTTGGCTGTTTTTGCATGTAATGAATTTAAAATAAATGCCAAGGGAAGCAGTTACGTTGACTCTCAATTGCAGTTGCTGGGTAAAAGGTGGCCCGACATGTGATACAAATCATCAGAGACGTGAAAAACTATAGCATAATCATTAGCTAAAACTCTTTTAGAAGAGTAGTGAAATTGTTAAAATTACCATCATGACAAATCCCCACCCAGAAAACCGAAAGCTTGCTCATTCTATATGTTTTCATAATCAGAGAAGTTCGATAAAAGTGAGGCTCAATATTAAATAAAAGGGGAAACAAAAGAAATCACCTGCAGTTTGACAAGTGCAGCTCGAAGAGGTGAAGCGTATCCAAGCTTCTTGGCAAAAGAATCAGCCTTCAAAAATGAAACAGGAAGTCAGATTTGACTGATGAATCGACAAACTCGGTACAACAAACATTGAATTTGTTATTCCATACAGATGCACGTCTACATAACAAAAAGTTACCTGGAACTCAAAAGACCGGCTGACTAGGTTAAGTAAGAAGCTCACAATATGCTGCAGAGGAATCACAGTATGCTGCATTGACAAAGACAGATTCAACACATGTACAGGTCCTAGCACACTGATTAACTTTATTTCCAAAAGAGTGAATTTTCAAATTTGTACAGATAGATTAGCCACACGTTCAACTGAATCATTTGAAAAGTTGACTACTATCGTATATTGCTTTCATACCTGAAATAAAACAAGTCCAATTAGGACTGGCTGCGTATCAAATCCAAAACTCTGGAAAAGATCTTTCGAGTTCCTGACGAGTGTATACCCTCCGAACTGCAACAATGTGAGGACCTGCATCGAAGTTAAAGATGCATCAAAACTATCCATATCACTAGGCTTTCAGAGAAGTAATGATGACATGAAACACAAAGCAGACATTAGCTCGTACATGGGCCAGAGAGAACATCTTGTCCTTGTGTAAATCAATATTCTATAATCTATAGAAAACTCATGGTAATAGTTAAAATATTGACCCAGCCAATATTTGCTCATGGATACATTCAGGTGATGATCAAACTCCATAAAGGTAAGATGATACTGTCTTACTCCAAGAAGAATATTTCTACCCCCATTCTTTTTAGCACAAGAATTGAATCAAACAGATTAAAGAGGGCACAGTGATTAGCATTTGATATGTGAACCGCAACTCGCACAATAAGACAATTAGCGACATCTACAACTACTGTAATACCTGAACTGCAAAGAAGGAATACATGGTATGACTAAGCTTCCAATGACCCAGTTCATGGGCAATTACGGCTACAATTTCCTCATCATCTTTGCACTGCATTGAATCAGTCAAGACGTGAATTGTCAGGAAACACAAAGAAGCAAATGATTAGAGCATCTAATTTCAAACAGATGCAGGACCACTGCAAGACGAAAACAAAAGACAGCTTGAAAACAGAATGATCATTCACATTCAACCATTACGACACTTTTGGCATTGAACAACTTAATGATCATTTGCTGAACCTGGACCTATAAACTTAAATATGCACAAGAAATGGGTGGGTCCACCACAAAAATATATTTGCCCTGTTTGCCAAACTTCGTAACAGATGTTTCTCACTGAAAGTTCATAGCAATTTGATTTAATACTATTTTGAAATCAACATTCACGTCAATCACTAGTTGCTCGCTACCACCTTGTCATTACCAGTATCACTTCATCATTCCCAATAAAAAGACAACACAAATACAATTTTCAAATTCAAAAAATCTCATTCACTTCAAAAGAAAAGAATAAAATAGACCAAACAAATTAACAAAATATCGCATCAAGAAAAAAACTTTATACTACACATTTAAAAAAAAATCTTGCAAAAACTCTTCTCAAAATTTTCAAGTTGGGGTAAAGCAGAAAGCCCAACCAAATGCTACTATTATTGCTAAAACTCGGTCCATGGTTCATCATATGTACAAGATCCAACTATCTGCCTCACAATAGGCTAAAAGGGTCACAGGAATTAGTGATTTTGTTTTTACTCTAAAATTCATATTTTCCTTTTAACAAATACCAGAAGTTATCATATCATTGTCAACACCATAGTTGCAAAAGGCGAGCGACTCGAGCCTCGCAACCAGGTGCAGACGCTCCGCCTGAGCTTGAACCCAGACGCAGTGTTGGTGAACCACCTTTTTTATAAAAAAATTAACAGAAATCTCTTTCTTAGAATGCGACTTCTGTGGTCTTTTTTTTTTTATCACCAATCCTATTTAGTTTTAAATAAAAAAGGAGGAAAACTTACCTTAGCGGCAGAAGACCGGCGCAGTGAATAGAAGAAGACACAGAGGAAATAACGAAAAAGAGAGAAGAAATACACAAGAAGAAAGCAACACGATGAAGAGAAGAACAACATAGAGCACATAAATTATATTTTTTCATATTAACATCGAGTTCGAAAAATACAGAAAATCGAAAAGATCCGGGTAGAAACTATGCAAAATTGAACAATCCAAAAGACACTAATGTCATGAAATGTGTTTTTTGTGTAAAAGTTTAAATGGAGGAATTTATCGACTCAAGCAGAATCTTGTTGGAGGTCATCGAAACGCCAAAGTGAGAACCAAAATACAAAGGTTTATGAATAAGGGAAAAAAGTTAAACAACATATGAACATGATCCCTCATTTCGATAAGTTGCAAACCAACTTGAAAATTTGGAAGATGAAGAGTTTTTTCTAATCCCAAGAAAAGGAAAACAACCAATCACAAGTTCTACAGTGAGCTCCACCGTCCCTCCTATTTTCTCAATTAAGAATACAAAGACAGTTGGTCCACTTGATTATTTCTTTGTCGATAATTTGGATCAAATTGTGAGTCAGGAAAAGTAAAAAATATCCAAAGATTCAAAACAATATGATGGAAAAAAAAAAGTGAGGTACACTGTAGTGCAAAAATTTTCTAGATGGATGTATGATGCAGTCATTCCGTTCAATGCTGTAAATTATGATAATTTTAAGGATTTTTGTCGAGTTGTGACTTAATGCACGTATAATTGAAAGTGTTCATCTTATCGTAAAATAAAGGTAACTTATTTGAATAAAGAAATTGAGCGTACGAAAAGCGTTTTGAGAGAAAACATGAAGATTATGCAAAATATGGCAGCTGGATGAATATATGGAAAAAAGTAGATAATTGATTAACTTTTTGGTGAATGGTCTAAGAAAGACTGTATTTCTAGAATATGTAGATGATTCAAGATTTTCTCATACAGGAGTGAATGATTTATGATTTACTTGAAAAGATAATACCTCTGCAAATGTTTGAACAGGTACGAACTCGTACTAATTTATATACGCTCTCATTTATTTATAGTATTAATGCTAAATTTGTTACATATAAATATAACATAAAACTTAACATTCAGTGAAACTTTTGATGTTGAAATACAAACACATGTAGTAGACCACACGTGTTGCTCATTGTTTGGATTTATTGTTTGAAAATTTGTTTAATTCCTGTGTTGAAGAAAGTTTATGAGAGGGACATGATGATAAATGGTTACATATATAATAAGCCAAGAGTCTTTAACGTGATGACATAATTGACAAGTCAAAAAGATATGGTTAGGACCGCAAAAACTCGTTTCGCAACTGCTTTTTTGATTTGATGCAGCTTCAAAAACAAAAATTGGAAAGATGTTCATTTCAGAAAAGTGGAACACGAGTTGATTTGTAAATGAGGCAAAAGGTAAACGTGTAACTGAGATTATATTGATGCTTTCATTTTGGAATCACATTGTGTATGCCGTGAAAGTTGGTGGCCTGCTCGTTAAAAGGTTTCATTTAGTTGATGGTGAAAGAAAACCTGCAGTGGGATATATATATGAGGCCATGGATCGAGCTAAGAAAACTATGGCTTTGGCTTTCAACCACAACAAAGAGAAGTACCAAAATATTTTCAAAATCATTGATGGCACGTGGATGGTTCAACTTCATAGGCCTTTACAGTGAATGGTGGTTGTCTTAAATAAGAAATCCAAAATTTCAAATTACCATAAAAATACTTAAACATCAAGTTGTGATCTTACAACAAAAAACAATTATTATCTGGTGATACTTTATTTCTCTGTCTAATGGCCATAGGCATGCCAAAAAGTCCATTAGCATTTTTATACATTGTGAGTTGATGTATGACTTTATCTTGAATATTGACATCTTTACACATCCTTTCAATACACCCGTACAACCCCTTCATAACTTCGGCATCCTTTTCTATTCGGGGGTTTGCATAAAATATTTCCGGATTCAAAAATAACCAGCTGCATGCAAAGGCCTATGAAGTTGAACCGCCCATCTGTAATCAATAATTTTGAAAATATTTTGCTACTTTTCTTTGTTGTTGTTGAAAACCTAAGCAATAGCTTCCTTAACTCGATCAATGACCTTATATATGCATATATCGCATTATAGGTTTTCTTTCACCATCAAAGTGAAACACTTTAACGAACGGGCCACCAACTTCCATGGCCTACACAATGCGATTACAAACTGAAGAAATCAATATAATCTCTGTTACACATTTACCTAATGCCTCTTTTGTTAATCGACTTGTGTTCCCATCATTCTTAAGTTCACCTTCTGTTTTTGAAACTGCTTCAATGTCAAAAGACCAGTGGTGAAACGATTTTTTCTAGTCCTAACCATATCTCTTTGGCGAAAATTCTCTCGTCATGTTCAAGACTTGTGGCCTATTTATATGTAACAATTTATCATCAAATGTCCCTCTCATAAACCTTCTTCAACACAGAAATCTTAAACAAATCTTCAAACAATAAATCCAAATAATGGGTAGCATATGGGGTGGGTTCAACACATGTGTTTGTATTTCAACATCAAAAGTTTTCATGCATGTTAAGTTTTATGTTATATTTATATGTAACAAATCTAGCATTAATATTATAAATAAATGATAATATATGTAAATTAATGAGAGGTCATATATGGTCAAACATTTGCATAAGCATTATTTGTAACCACTTGAACAACATTCTAATGACCAATTTGCTCTATATATTTTACAAGTAAATCATACATCTTCAGTCTTGTATGAGAAAATCTGGAACCGTCCACGGATTCTAGAAATATAGTCTTTCTTGGATCATTCACTGAAAAGTTAATCAATGATCTAATTTTTCCATATGTCCATCCATCAACCATTAAAGTGCAGTCATATTTTGCACAATCCTCATAGTGCTCTCTCAAAATACTTTTTGTATGCTCAATTTATTTATTCAAATAAGTTATCTTTACTTCATGATAAGTTGGAGGATTCCAATCATACATGTAGTACGTCATAGCTCGACAAAAATCCTTAAAACTTGTGATTGATTGTTTACCTTTCTTGGGATTGGAAAAAACTCATATCTTCCAAAGTTGATATGCAACTTCATCGAAATGAGGCATCATGTCCATATGCTGCTTGACTTCTTTTTCTTAATCATAAACTCTTGTATTTCGGTTCTCACATGCTGACGACATTTTGGACATGCTTTGGCGTTTCGATGAACACCAACAAAATGCTGCTTGAATCGATAAATTCCTCGTTTAAAATTTTTTCACAAAAAACACATTCCACGACATCAGTGTTTTTTGGATGGTTCAATTTTGCATAGTTCTAACCCGGATCTTTTCAGTTTTTTGCATTTTTCGAACTCGACATAAATATGGAAAAATATGATTTCTCTGTTTTATGTTGTTCTTTTCTCTGTGTTGTTGCTTTCTTCATTTGTCGTTCTTCTCTTCTTCTTTGTTCGTTATTTTCTCTATGTTTTCTTCTCTACAATGCATCGGTCTTCTGCTGTTAGGGTGAGCTTTCCGTTCTTTTTTATTTAAAACTAAATGGGCTTTGTGGCCCAAAAAAAAGACACAGAATGCGACTTGTCATGTTATTAAAAAAATGTGGTTCGCTCAGGGCACGCACAGACGCCCTAGTAAAATGCTACGCCCGGGTTTGAACCTAGGTGCAGCCTCCGCGCCTGGTGCTGACTTGCGCCTTGGTTCAAGGCACCAGGTGCAGCGTCGCTCGCCTTTTACAACTATGTGGGGACATTGATGAATGTGAAAAAGTCAGAATGCAATTAGGTTTTGTGGATGGGAAATCTTCGATAATTAAAGGGACAAATTTTAGGGTTGAAGGAAGACTTGTACGGTTGAAAGAAGACTGATTGGCTGCCAAAGACACAATATAAACAGTATAAGAAACACTTTTAGCTTTAATTCGATGTTAATACATCATTATATTTCATTCTTTGTTCTTATAAATCTTTCATATCTTCTTGAACACATCCTTTCTTTAGTCATCTAAGACATTGTTATTATGCACACCATGCTAGATCAAGTAAGCTCTTTTGGATGAATGGGTAAATTTGTGATGCACACACCAAGCTAAAGACTGTTTAACTGGTGTGTCAGTAATTCCTATACTCATTGAGTAACTAATTAAGCTACAGAAAATAGATGAATAGTTACTTAAAAGACATTATCACAAGCAAACACCAAAAACATTTGTCAGATTTTGATTTAATACAAACTCTTGAAATTGAAGTAGTAAATTGAAATGAACCATCATTCCAATGAACGGTGACCGTGTCGGAAGGCAGAAAAGATTAAAGTTTCATTTGGGAGGTCCACATACCTGCTGTATCAGCGTGTCATAAAGTACAATCCGCTTGTTCTTAAAAAATCCATACATGTATGCCTGAAGAAAATGTTTAATATTAGACAAGTCCGGAAGATAATCTTGGGAAGATGGAAAGGACAGGAAGACCGAATCAAAAGGCACAAGAAATAAAATTAATTAATAAATATCAAATGAGTGAAACAGAAAATCTTCCTCTCTCTTGTAAGTAGGGAGAGTACAGATCCTAGCATTGTTGTCCTATTCTTCTCATTATACTACATTTTGTAAACCATTTCAGTTTTCTATGTTGAACTATTATAAAAATTTAATAGTCATTTCTATAACCATCAAAACGCGAATGGTTTGCATTAATTTTCATAGAAATTAGAACCATTCATTGAACAACCTGATACACAAACTAATTCCTCTTCATTTCCCACTCCATGGATCATGAACACGATGTGTCTACACTAAAGACCTGGACAAAAAATGTATGATCCAACAAAGCAAAAAAAGATGAAGGGAAATTTTTACAAACATCAATCTTGAAGTCCATTTCATTTATTTGAAGTGTCTAAGCTGATCAGCGCTATGAAAAACTTGGAGGTTTCACGGGTGACGGGTCTATTTACTTCTACAAGCAAACAACGAAGGAAGAGAAACAAAAAACTTCTCACATTACTATGGCTTGACCTTGTAGATCCATCAACAACAAACAATTTCTTCAAGGGAAATTTCAGTGATGAAGCAAGGCTCTCGATTTTGATCCTAAGATTTCCATCTGGAAGCTGCTTGTTCACAAAAAAAATAGAGAGAGAGGCATTATACAAGCAGAAAATATTCTATTCAGCATATGACCTTATAGAAAAACAATATTGATATGACCAGCTCTTTATCCTAAAAAATTTCCCACAACTTACAGGAGTGAATTTGTTGAATAGGGGGGCTATCAGAATTGGATAAACGGTCATCATCACAAGAGATACGACAAGCATGAATGCCCACAGATATATGGCCAAGTACGGACCTCCTTTCTGCATCCAAACACATATCTCAGTCAATCAGCGGTAACATGAAGAATGGAAGTAGATTAAAAGACAGTCAAAAGAAAACGTGAAAAGCATTTTGAAAACATCATAAAATTAATGGAAGAAGGTAGAAATTATGATGCAACATCAAGATAACGGTTATCCTTGAAGGTGACAACATTTAAATGCTACAAACTGAATGACCTGAACTATAAAAATTATGGCAGCCACAATAGGCGGACCAATCACTACAGCCAAGGCAATTCCTTTTATCATATCCCTTATGAATAACCATATTGTTTGCTGCACAATAGAAAAATCAAAGAAGTTTAGGAAAAAGAACTACAATTCATATGAACAAAAAACATGACCAAGGGTCAGAAAAATGAATACCTTGTTGAAACCATGGCGGGCTTCAATCACAAAGGTTGAGTATAAAGAAAATGGTAAGTCAGTTAACTGTGTGGGGATTTTAAAACAAAAGGTTAGAAAAAGTATGAGAAAAAAATATATATCTCAAAAATAAAAGTGATCGGCGGAAGTGCAAGCAACAGCGTCGATTAACATTTATTATCTTTCAAAGTGAAAAGGGGAACTCAAGTATTGTGTGCACCTGAGACCAAAACATTACACCAGCTAAAAACGCAAGAGTGTGCAGTATCTCGTTTTCTGCGTTGAGGCCAGCATACAGCAAAAATTCTCCAGACATCTGCAATCAGAAGAAACCAAAGAATGCATGATAACAACACCAACCAAGTCAGCTGCAAATTCAAGATCGATATAGAAAGCCCGAGACAACAACATACCTTCCAGAACCAGGGCAATACGCCAAATGATAAGATCGCAGAGTCCATGAGTATGGTTACAAGTTCATGAACAAAATGGAAATGGCTGAAAAAAAGAAGCAAAAGTAATAAAATACACATTTAGGAAGTAAAGAATAAATACTAGAACTTAAAAAATCTCACTAAAAAAGTTGCCACAACCTTTTGTCGATACTGTAAGCACGGGATTTTTCGAACTTTTCTTGGCTGATTACTCCAACCAAAGGCTTTGGCAGAGTTGGCAACTTAAGAGCAGTATGTTGCCTTATATCAAGATAAGTCTCGAAAATATACACCATTATCATAAAACCTGAATGGTTGAAGAGCTGAATTAGAACAAAGAACGCGGGTCAAAGGATATGGCAGTACCATTCCTAACTCGCAACACCAAAAAAAAGCAGCACATTTCTACCGTTACAAATAAAAAATTGCATCGTCTTCCTGCTCCTGCGCACTCATTCCCATTTACACTAGAACGAAAGCACTAACATACTAAACTACACTTACTCATTCCATAGTTCTCAGCTGCACATTTCCATAATTGTCCATCACACTTCCCGAAGGTTCTACCCAGTTACAATTTCAAATACATTTCTTCCCATTGAATCCAAAACCCACTTGAGTAAACAACCCCTTGAGAAAATTATAATTATAAGTCATTAAAAACCCTAAACCCACCCATATTCAAGAACGCACTCGAAATAATAAACCACGGAGAAATCTAGGAAAACCATACCCTGTGCAAAAGCAAACAACTGAATAAAGAAACTAAATCATATCACCAGACAAAAACAGAATACCAACTTATTCGCTCATCAAATCCAACGAAAAAAAATCAAGAAAACAAATAACACGATTAAGAAATTGCAAGTTCACACTTCCGCCGATGGGCGTGAGGAGTTTATCCGATTACATTCAAAGATACATACCAACGACTGCTTCCATGTAAGGAAACGCCATTGCAGAGTGGCTTTCTTGGTAAGAAACAGGGTTTTTGGGTGATGGCTTAGGAGACGTATCTTTGAAATGGGGGGATATTGCAATTGGAGCTCGGCTGGTTGAACGTTTCTTAATGTTTAGCTATATAATATAGTTTTATTATTTTTATATGACTAAGTATAATTTAATAAATAAAATCAAATTTTATATTTTTTGATTTTCCATAATATATTTCCCAATATAACTATTGTGCATTCGAACGAAAATCCAATTATCACCTTATATAACTTGAAAATCGATAATAAACATTTTTTGTGATCATGAACATACAACCGTTACATTTTGATATTATTTGGTAAATCTCTGTGTTAAATTAGTATCTGTAAATTATGTTAGTCAAATAAAATGCATTGGATAAACTCTATGCGACAGGTATCCGGAAAGTATTGATTGTAAAGATCAAATTAATTGTTGTTAGTCAAACATTTATCTTTTTCACCAACTGAGATATCTTTTAGAGACTTGAAAATGATAATTTTGATCATGACGATAGAACGTACAACACTTTTATTTATGCATGATTTTACTATCCCAATAAATTTTAATGAACTTTCATTCTTTTAAATTTAATAATAATTATAATGGTTCCTAAGAGACTATCAAATTAATTTAGTTTTTATCAAAATAATTATGATAAATAATATCATAAATCTTTCATTTTTATTGAAATATATATAATATTTACATTTAATTTGTATATAATTTGAGTATCGGTCCCAAATTATATTCAACATACCCGGTAATCTATTTAATTATTTGATGAGATCAATCTTTAGGCTGACTAACTTAAAATAGGTCCACTTAAGTTCGGATTGTTTTCGCCATATAATACAGATAACTCATAAAATTTGTTTTTTGGAATTTTCAAGTATCACGTATCGCACGAATTTTTTTTAGATAATATTATTTGTCAAATGATCATATATTCTTGATGATTGGAGTATGTGTTGCGTATATTTTAAAAAATATTTTTTCATACATAATATACATGTGTAAAATAAATATTTTGTAAGTAATATTTTTCTATTTTTAATTAATTTGATTGAACACCTTTTATGTTATCAACTTTTTAATAGAGTTTATTTCATCTTTGTTTGATGTAATTTAATATTTGTCATTTGTTCTTTTAGGAATCATGAATAAGAGCAAGTCTCTTGTGAGACGGTTTAACGAATTTTTTATCTGTGAAACGAATCAACTTTACTGATATTCATAATAAAAAGTAATACTCTTAACATAAAAAGTAATAATTTTTCATGGATGACCCAAATAAAATATCTGTCTCACAAAATACGACCCATGAGATCGTCTTACATAAGTTTTTGTCCATGGGTAATTGCAGTTTAAATTTATAAAAAAAGGAAAAAAGAAAAAAAAAACAAATTGGTGACACATTTGAATTAAATCTAATTAGGAATCTTGGTGAAAATCAAGGGCAGGGAAAAAATATAAAATTTAAAAGAATATCAATGGAAAATAATAACATATATTTCAAGGAAATTACAAATAATACTCTCACTTTTTAATATCATTAATAATTGACAAAGGCCTATTTTATTTTATTTTTTGATGAAGACAGGCCAATTATAAACAATATAAATTTCAAGAAATATATCGAAAACATATGCAGAAAAATATTGGAAATATATGCAGTATCTCAAAAGAATATTAAATGCACAACCCACACACATTAACTAAATCACCTTGACATCGCGCCATACACTCTTGGAAGCTATATTTTCTCTTTATACGACCTCTGTACAATAAGTGGCATCGCTTTGTACTGTCTGATAATGGTTGAGATACCTCCATATTTCCGCCACGGACTTTGGAGAACATGCAGTTTTTTATGCAGAATATGCGCCTCGAGACGCTTGCTTTACTTACACTTCTCTGATATAGGCACTCATTGGAGATTTAGATGAGAGTGGAGGGGCATCATATGCTGAGAATTCCCTGTAATCCTTCCGAACCTCCCAGAGAATCTCGGCACACTTCCTCATGGAAGGTCTATTGCGTCGGTTAGGAGCCAAACAACAGAATGCTAATTCAAGAATCTTTTCCAGAGCAAAGATATTAGCAGGAGATCTTACAAGCCTTGGATCCAAAGTGAGTATTGCTTCTCCAGAAGAAAACTTCCTCATCGCCTGCATGCATATGAAGCGTTATCAGAGCATTGAAAAACTTGCTACCTTCTGAAATAGCTTCAGAACACCTCGATTTGTTAATGCTGTGGGGAAAGAATTTGGTCCGCGGTTTAAGCTTTGTTGCTTTGATATGGTTTCCTGAACGTCAGCTTGTCATAACTGTCTATCTAAAACCTATAAGAGTCTATCCCAAACCATAGAGAGACCATTATGCAAATATTTCACTAAGTGGGAAATTGTTACGTTTTGTGCCCACGAACTCACATTCTGATGAAAGATTTAAGACCCACAACTGGCATGATTAAACTGTACTTCAACTATTGTTGGTCACAGATCATTCCACATTTTCTTATGATATGATATCCTAATCCCACACCCTTTCATGGTGGGAATTCTAAAATTGTACAAGCCCACAAAAATAGATTTCTCTGCCTTGAATTATAACCGTTTAGCTAAGAAATGGTAGATGTAAAGTAGTTGATATTGGAGCCTTCCTTGCATTGGCCGTGATCATGGAGAGTGAACTCAGGGCCAAATTTTAAGCACGATTAAATAGTATTCGACCAACTGTTACTTACAAGTACTATGCAATCACTTATGAGCCAGTGGCTGTTTTACTTTTCCTCGCAATATATGGCCAAGTTGGTTGTCACAGAAAAGAATAAATATAGATGTATAGCAATGCAATTATGTAAAATGTACTGAACACCGGCAGTAGGGAGAAAGGCCACACCCATTTTGTAGTAATGCGCTCCTTCTGCTCTCGCTTTGGTTCAATTGGACGCCTGCCCGTGACAAGCTCCACAAGCAACACACCAAATGAATAAACGTCGCTCTTTTCTGTGAGTTGGTTGGTTTTCAGGTATTCAGGGTCTAAGTAGCCTGCAGTGCCTTTAACTTGGGTTGATATGTGAGTTGCTCCTGATTCACCGTCAGAACGTAGTCGTGCAAAACCGAAGTCAGCCACTTTAGCTCGTAGGTTTTCGGTGAGGAGAACGTTGGAAGACTTTATGTCTCTGTGAATTATGGGGTGATCTGCACTCATTTTCCAGAAAACCAAAGATCTTCGTAAACGGGATTTCCTTTAATGAACATATAAAAAAGCTGCAAAAATTTTACACCTGTGTACATGTGAAGATATGTTACTGCATGAGCCACATCAGTTGCAATCTCTAGCCGCACAGCAAAATCAACACTGTCACCTTTGATACCTGAATTCAAATCCGATGTTAGCACTAGCATATGCAATAAATGGCTGACCGCTAAGCATGCAGGGATATAAAAAAAAAGCGTGTAAGATGATTGAGAGGGAGGAACTGATGATGCAAAATCTGGTAACCTTTAGTCTGGAAAGAAGAAAGTCTTACCGTCCAAATGCTCTCTAAGATTTCCATTTGGGACATACTCCACAACAAGGATCCTTTCATCTCCATGCTTTAAAAACCCATACAATTTCACTAGATTCAGATGCTCCACTTGTGCTAGGGTCTCAACTTCATTTTGAAATTCAGTTCCTAAATGCTTATCATACACAATCTATGGAGAGGAAAGAAACTTAGAAACACTAGTAAAAAGGGAGACAAAGGTTTCATATTCATTCCCTGGTTATTTCATATGGACAGGAAACATGGAAGAGACAAGCACATATTCTAACCTTCTTAGCACGTTTAACTGCAACCAAAGTTCCATCTGCAAGTTGACCTTTGTACACTGTCCCAAAACCACCTTGTCCAATCATCAAGGCAGGCGAAAATTTTTTGGTGGCCTTGTTAATATCTTCCATGGTGAATATGACACTTCCAGGTTCTCTTGAGTGAGTTGAATCATTGGAAGAACCATAGATACTCCGTCTCCTGTCACTGCCGGAACTCGAAGCACCTGATACAGCAAAAAACATTTATCAACCATGCTCCATTCACCTCCTCTTGCCTACAATTGCATTAAATGAAGCATATAACAACTTCAAATTGATAGTCCCCTGATATGTCGTACTATTTGAAAAGTTCCCAAGGGATCCGAGAAAATGGATCTAATGCGCTTCATGTTCCACTTACAAGCCCTGGTATATGCATGTGATTTCATTGCTGAGGGGATGAAATCAGACAAACATTATAGTTGCGTAAATGTGTTGTGGTTGAATTGGCTCGAGTGTATCTATTTAGTTATTACGTGAGGCTGGCATCCACAGTGTCTAGCTGAAATATACATGGCAATGGAAGGGTATATGTATGAATAACATATTGCTGGAAAATAAGGAGAATCACAAATTTGTGCCTTTGGTTCTGTATAGCTGAATAGACTCGAAATTATTCCAAGCTCTAAGATTCACCCTTTCTGTTCAAATAAATCCTACCACCAATATTTGTATCAGCCATGTCCTACGACTTCCAGAATTTCTCTTAAATGTAAAATTTTTATACAAATCAATATCCATTAGTCAATGAGTTGTCCACATTCTGTTTATATCAGCATCTTCGCTGCATGAGTTATAAAGTTCTATATATAGAGACATCCTCAAGTCCTTCAAGACATACATCACACTCTCATTTCTAGTTCAACTCTCTTCTTTGCTTCGGCTGCTGCTCATCTACTCTGCCTCCTGTTCTGCCTCGTGATAAAGTTCAAGTACTTTTCAGTTCGTCGTAGTAGTGACTCGTGCTGGGTTATTACTGGTTGTTCCGTTGTATGCTGGAAAACAGACGTCCAAGTTGATCTTCGAAGCATATACAGGAGGGGACGAATCTGTTTTAAGGACATTGTACTTCGTACAGGCCTCGGTTTGCTTTATTTTATGCTTTGATCTGCTGTGTTTTCTTTTCATATTGTTAACAGGTTTTTCAAAGAACACGAACGTACACTTAGTGTTAGTGGTCAAACCACGCTAACCTTGTATATCGCACTGGACAAGCACTGCGACAAGCTCGATAAACAACAATTTTAGAGCTCCAAGCCATGTCAACCAGAGAATACAAGTTCTCTTTGCAGGGAGTAATAGTGGGGATTGGGCGGTTGCCCTTGTACGGAATTTTCAAATGTTATGCATGATATTTTCTCTTTTCCTGAAATAATTAAGAATAATCGCCTAATAAAGGTATATCAAATGATACCTCAATCCGCATAGTGATTCTATCCTATCTAAATCTTCGATCAACTTAGATTAACACTAGTAGATTACAATTCACTACTGATCACCAAATCAAATTTCGAAAAACATAACTAAACACATAGTCAAGTCTCGATTAGAAATTTATCATAAAAATCAATTACTAATCGTGTCTGTACCTGAAGAATCAGAGAACACGTTGCTGGAGCTTTTCGGCGGATCAGGAGCAGTGAAGCACCCAAACAGTGCGTTGGCGATGGAACGTGCGGCGCTCCGGGCTGAGGAGCGGTGGCTAGAGGTTGAATAACCGTCGGTAGAGCAGCTTGAGGAGCGAGCTAGCTTCGCCGGTGTGTTTGAGGCGGAGCTCCTCCGTATACCATCCGAAAGAGGACTTGTCATGGCCGCGAACAAATCATTAGGCGAAGGCGGGGACCCTCGCAATGAATAAATCCAGCTTGCTTGAGATTTATTTCGTCGAACTGTCCTGGACGCTGACTCCTACCGTTCCTGCGTGCTGATTGGTTAACTAAACAAGTTGGTACGTGATACACTATTTTGTTTTCGAAATTATCAAATCCCACTTAAACTTATCATATGTTTGAACGATGTAAGATTGTTTTGTTCGATAATCTGCAAATTGTTATTTTGAGAATTTGTTTTCCAACCATAATTCGAATAGTACATGAACATGTTCGATTTTTTCAAGTCTAATTCGAAATCAAACTCTGATTCGAATCATATTCAAGCCAAATAATATGAACTATTTTATGTGCGAAAGAAATTCGAATACAAATTTCGAACCTAATTAAACACAATAGTGTTTTAATAATATACATGGATGCATAAAAATTTCTGTGTCAAAAGTTTAGAAAAAATCAAACGATTCAGATTCCTAATTCATCCTTGAGGTTTGCACAAGAGCTTCTATTAGATCGTCTTAGGATTCAAATTTACGATATGAATTTTCGACCTGATCTGATTCATGAAAAATATATCAAAGTCGACTCATCTTTAATATATAAATCTGTAAAACGTCTCACACGAAATGACTAAGAATTGGGGATTATTCAAGAAATGAACAAGACATTTACGTATCTATTGAATGCCTTAGGATAGCAAATGATTCCATAAATGAACAATATTTGGAAACGAACAATCTTGAAAAATAACATGAATACATAATGTCTCACCTAGAATCAAAGCAAACAATTTTATACAAACGATTCTTTAAATTATAAATTAAAAAAATACTGCTGAAATAGATATTTTTCTAGAATTTGCTAATGAGGTGAAGATTTGATTTTGTCGACGAATAATGATAAATGTACAACTAATATATCGTACAAATATATTTACAACAAGTATATCGTGAGATTTTGTATTTAATATTTCATGAAATCTGATAAATAAAATTTTTGTATTGAATATTTATGATAGAAGAGTTGTCGTACAATTTTCGTTGTACCTTTAGTATTACTCTTCGTCGATTTATTGATTTTTAGGGCTAATTACATTTACAATCATCTATATTTGTGGTATTTAAAAAAAACATTAAATTTAGAATTCTGTGAAAAGTAATCTGTATTATTTTTTATTTGCAGAGGTACTGGTGGAGTGTAATTAATATTATAAAATATTATTTTTATTTTTTATTTTTCATAAATCTCATGAGAGACATGTCTAATATTTAAATAAAGTTTGATACTTTTTGTTGATACGATAAACTTCACAAGAAGCAGACATAATAAACCTTTTTTTAATCATTAATGGATGCCTCTTTTTCTGGCCAAATATTGAAGATTACGTGAAGACCTCGAAGTTTGAGAAAGTAAATTGCAAAAAAAAATAACAGTACAAATTAAACTTTTATAGAAACTTAGAAATAGAATGATTATTGGTTAAAAATATATTTATATTATATTATTAAGTTTGAGATTTTAGAGTAATTACGTTAGAGGACACCAAAATATTTCATTCCAAGACTTGCAATTAGTATTGCATGATCTGCATGTCGAGGATATGGAGATAAGTGAGCATTCACTACGAGAATTGAGAAACCACCTCTCGTGGAAGGATTTAAAAAATTATTTCGAACATAAGCGAAATTATGCATAAAAAAATGATTATTAAGTGTTTTTTTATTGGATATACCAACAATAACGGTGATTATCAAAATTGTATGAACCAAATGAAAAAGTGTCCAAACCAATTGTTTTGTAAATATAAAAGTGTCTGAACCAAATGAAATTATGCACAAAAAATGATTAATTGTTTTTTATTGGATATACGTATAATTAGAAGTTTGATGTACATCACAAATTGTACACATCAGGATATTGCTCGCAAGGTCAACAAACTAATAACATTTATATGATATATATATACATTATTATTAAAAGGCTATTGTGATGCAAAATGCATATGTGACACGAAAGATTTTAAATCCACAAACAAATAAATATGCCACACTCGTCTTAGACATATTACATTAAGCATTTGATCTCTAGTAAAGTCATCTTAGTCGACAATGTTAAATTAAAAGATAATTTTATGACCTATTGACAAAGGTTCGGATATAAATCAAATATACTACTGCTCATTAAGATGAATAAGGCTAAAAATTTACAGATAAAACATTCATAGCAGTAGCTCAACCTTGCTGATTGAAGATCTCAAGATCTTGATTCAATTGGACAACTAAGTTATGAAAGTTGTTGTTATCGCAATTGCGACGAACTATGTAACGAAGTTCATTTTCCATTCCTAAGATTAAAACGTATTGCTACTATATGTAGTTAGGTTATATTAAAATTTTCATGATTCCATACTTGAAAAATTCGAGTATGTAATGATAGTTGTTATAGAGGTCACCTATGTAAGTGTGAAGACGAACCGTTTCAATGAAACACTTAGCAATCCAAGACAATGTCCATGACAAAAATTAAACAACCATGAGAACTATAAACATGTGAGAATGATTATTGTGTGTGTATCATTGTATTGCTTGACACAACGACTGAGTAGTTCAAGAAATCACGTTCATTAATCAGCTAGTAACTCCAATGATATTATACTACGGAATGTTCAAATCCACGAGCTACCTCTCTTGATGCAATGATCTTTCGATTGAATTTTCTAAGAGTCTGCTATACATACATGCATTAATTTCTATCTATGTGGGGGATTGTTGGGAAAAATGGGTTTGAGACTCATTAACATTCGAAAAATTAATCGAGTGTGATTCATTCGTTAAAATCCAAAATTGATTTGAAAATTGGAATCTATATTTTGAGTAGATATTTTTGGAATATTAATTTGCTAAAAATCGATTTGTGGTAAATGAGAAATTAATTATTTAATGTTGGCAACAAAGCCCGTTAAGGTTTTACTGAGAAATGCCCCTTTTATGACTTCCACGTCTTCCTAATATATCATTTTATGTGTTATGTTATGGTTAGTTCAAGTCAAGCCATACCAAGCTAAGTCAACCAAAAGTGAGTGAGGTGCAAGACACGAACCGAGCCTATGCCTCCATACGAACGTAAAAGGTGCATCGATGGCTCACTTCGCACGTATACGTCCTCGCGAGGAGCAATGAAGATATTTTAATTATACGGAAAATGAGTTTGATGATGTGGCACATGGTTCAAGTCATTGTACACGTGGGCATGTGATTGGGCGCCACTAGAACGTGGAGGCGGTTGAGAGCCGTTGGATGCAATTGGACACGTGATATTGAAATGGTGTGATGATTGATGATCATGATCATTGCTTGGCGATCGGGTACATGCAATAGTTGTGCTCCATCATAAGAGTGCAATCTAGACCTCTAGATCTGATATAATGTCTCTGATCGAGGGATGCCTTGAATAAATGTGATAATCCAATATGGGTGCGATCTAGATCATTGACTTGGAGATGGACACACCCGATTCAATATCTTGAAATGATACGCGATCCAATGGATGTGACCTATATCATATGAGATGAATACGACGAATCAGATCGAATCTCATCACATCGACACAATTATTCGCAGAAAGGTCCCTCCAACTATTGAAACATTATATATACTCTATATCATAATAGAATGATGTTAGACAATCATAAACTAAAAAATATTGATATTTTCATCAAGTTCATATTGCATTTATTTTTTTCGTTTTTCATACGAGAAAGTTTTAAAAATATTTTTACAAAGTCACCCGATTTTGTAATTTGAAGTGCTCATATTACAAAACGAAAATCGTTGTATTTTGTCATATACCATCAACATCGTGTGAGACAAAAATCGTCTTAAAGACACTGAATAAAATTATAACATCGATTTTACGTACTGTTGTAATATCAGATATTGTTGCAAAGTAACTGCCACAACCTTAAGCCTTTGTCAGTTTGCACCTCATAAAGTACCAACACAATCGACACTTGAAATGTTATTATCCAAACTCGAGAGCACAAAACACCTAATTTCAAAATATTTGAAAAACGAACAAAAACTATAGCCTGCGTAAACTGTTGGAATTACATTTTGTTAGTCTGAAGTCGCGTGAAGCAAATGCGACCTCTAAAGGCGTAGGCCGCGACGATGCTCCCCTCCCCTCACATCTCCAAGAGGAAGAATCAGAGTCGGTAGGTAGATAGATAAATCTTGAAATCCTCATCTAACCCATTTACACAGATAAACTGAACAATGTATATTTCACCATGAAAACCTAGAAAGTTTACTGTTTTAGTCGATTTTAATCGGCCACCTTTCAATCCTTATTTGCATTTTTCTGGAATTTTTTTTGCAGAACAGCCGTTATTCCACACGTCCAGCGTAATTTTCTTTCATCAGGTACATGGGTGTACTATATTTCTGTTTTTTTTTATAAATTTCAAAGTATTGTTTGGATTTTCTGCTTGTTTGGGTGTGAGATTTGTCTGGATTTAATTGATAGCAGACTCATTTTGACCTTTATTACTATAAATGAGGGGTCTTGGTTTGGGTAGATTGATTCATCCTTCTTTTCAAACTTATTTTGTTGGGTTTGTTGATGAATTCGAAGTTTTTTTGAGGGAGGTGGGATGTCGAGTAATAACTGGGGATGGGGGCTTTTCTTAATGTCGTAGTTGGTAATGATGGCTTGAATCTGATTGCAGAGTAAGATTTGTTGGCTTCCTCTTTTTCTTTCTTTGTTCGCCTCATCTTTTGTTTTATTTATTAGGGTTTGAAATCTATGATTCGTTGATGTTTTGAAAGTAGTGGGATTGACATAGTTGGTCTCAAGATTTGTTATATGGCTCATGTCAGCAAAAGGAAAAACAATATAATACTGCTTTAGGGGTTTGCATTTTCGTTTGCCTCATTTAGAGGGTTCTTCCATGGGCTTTTGAGGGATTCTTTAGCTTTATAGACTGGTTGACTTTGTGTGATTAGTTGGAATTTGGGATTTAATTCTTTAATTTCTAATTTCTTATTAGTGAAGCCATATTGTTATTGATTCAAGCCTGCTTGGATGTGTCAGTATGGAAGACTGGTATTGTTGTTGAGGTTGACCATAGGTCTGTAACAAGTAACTGAGGTGAGACTAAAAAGACGGCCGCCTCAGACCGGGGATCTCAAAAAAACTATATAGTTGGTAATGATATTTCATTCAGTTAGTGTCAATGAAAAACCAAAAGAATTATTTATCCCGCTAAGCTCAACAATTTTAAAGATAAAAGGATTTCATTGTTCATTGTCTCCTTCAATTTCATCGTCAAACTATACAAAGAAAATTCATCGTTCATAGTCTCCTTTAATTTGATTTTGATCTCACAGTAAACTGTGATTGAGGTGATTGAATTTAATAATTATATTTTACTTTTAATTTTTAAATTTTTTATTAAGAATTCCCAAAGGAATCTTCTTGTTTGCAAATTTCAACGTGTCTATGTTGAGTTCTAGATTATGCTCCCAACAAATAATTATTTTTCACATATTTAGACTTTTCGTTTGTATTTGATTAGGAAATAATAGCTGCTTTAAAAATGTATAACTTTGTTGTTCAAGGCATGATGCACTAATTGGTTACTTCTGCTATCAATTAATCTAATTTCATCAATTAAATGAATGCTAAAATAATACAAATGAAACATATATATTTACGTAGAAACTAATATCCAAATGCATTCCAGATTTTCAAGTTATATAATTTATAGTTATAATATGTAGAATTTATTTTTTTAAATATAATTAGAAATCATCGACACCAAAGCATTTGAAAAACTCTTATTAATGAAAAAATGATTACATGTGATTTGAGGAGCCCACTCTTTAAATTCAACTCAAGCTCCCGAAATCTCAGGTAGAACACTTGACCGGATGAAATGCTACTATTTTCAGAGTTTGCCTGGATCTTGGGCTGTAAGATATTTTGGGTACAGTAGTGTATTATCAGTTTTGTACCTGGTAATTTATGGTGATCTCAATAACGTGGAAGACCTAGGCATTGGTTGCTAGAAGTGTATGGGGATTGGGTTTTGCATCTGAACATGGAATTTTTGTGTATGTGTACCTGCACGCTCATGTCACTCTGGAAATTTGTTTCATCCCATCGTTTATTAAGAATTTTTTTATTCACAATGAGTACTTTTACTAAATTTGTTTAATAGTTGTCTTTATCTTCTAATAGCTTTTTATCAGAAACTGGTATCTTTTTCAAGGAGTTGGATATTTTCGACTGTATAAAACTATTAGATTAATTTTGTATTGATGAATGACAAGTTTCGCTACTCAATAATGTGATAATTTTTTTATCCTTTTATTTTGGCTCTCTATCATTAGTTTATTTGTAAAGGATATCATGAGATTATGTTTTTAGATGAATGCCAATGCCAGCCAATCTTTCCTCTAGTAATGGTGGATAAATGGCTGTTGTTTAATGCCCTTCCTTTTGACGCAGGAATATACCCGTGAGTATTTTTGTTGGCTTTAAATTGTTTTCATTTCAATGACAGAGGCTGATAGTGAAATTGTCAAACCCGAGGTATGTTTTACATTTCTTTTTTCGCTCATCTGATGTTTCTTTCTTCTCACATTTTGAATACATTTATTTGATTTGCCTTTTCTTTTGTGTTTATGTATGGTAATATAAAATGTCTTTACCTTCATTGCATTGCTCATTCATTGGAGGAAATGATTAGTCAAGTTACTTTATTGCGAAACCTTAGTTACAGTATGATTATGTTGTCTCCTGTTACTTTCTAATTTTTGCTTATTTTGATTACTTATTGGTTCACCCTAGCAGATGCTGAAGGCTTGTGTGTGGCTTCGAACTTCTGATGATTCGATACAGCAAGTGGAGCAAGAGGTTGCCATGCTTTGTCCATTCATTTGTCATGAAATCCACTCTGGCATGGGATCTTCTAAGAATTATCCCATTTCTCTTCCTTCACGGGTTAATCCTGGCATGCTGAGGTTAATACTTGACTATTGCCACTTTCATCAAGTACCAGGCCACTCTAACAAGGTTACCACATGTTTGAGTACCTTACACTCTTTCTAATTTTTTTATTTTTACTTGATTTACGTAGGAAAGTCTTTTAGGTGTTCGTATCATCAGGCGCAGGGAAATAAATTCGTGACTTCTTCTTCTTTGATGCAGGAGAGGAAGTCCTTTGACGAGAAGTTTGTTCGAATGGATACTAAAAGGCTGTGCGAGTTGACATCTGCAGCTGACAGCCTGCAATTAAAACCTCTGGTCGACCTCACCAGCCGAGCACTTGCACGGGTGATTGAAGGGAAGACTCCTGAACAGATACGCGAGATATTTCATCTTCCTGACGATCTCACTGAGGTGTCTTTTCATTTCAAGCAGTTACAATCTTAATTTCCGTTTGCTTCCTGGGGGAGAATATATGTGTACATGTTCGCAGTCTTATATAAACTTGTTGCATTGGTTAGGAAGAGAAGTTGGAGCCTATAAAAAACACCATGGATGATCCAAGGATTCGGCTATTGAATAGATTGTATGCTAGAAAGAGAAAAGAATTAAAAGAAAGGGAGGAGAGACTAAAGGTGATAACGACCTTACATTGTGGATTATTGTTGCTAACTTATTGCTTTTTTAAAATTTGTGTGCTTTTGAATGGAGATTATCCAAATCCAAATAGAATAAGCTTCTTTGAAGTATTCGAGCTGTGACTTAGTAAATGGGTTTGAATCTTTTCTGTAGAATGTCGAGGTAGAAGAGGAGCATGCAGATGAGCGTTCAGTTGATGATCTATTGTCATTCATTAATGGAGACGGTGAAGGTAGTTATCATCGGCTTTATTTCTTTCTGCATCAATTGATGCCTTTAAATTCACAATTCCTGAATAAGTTGGGTTGATGTCTGTTGTCCTAGATATGAACAAAAAAGCTATATGTGGCTCCCTGTATTATTGATTAAGATTTTGAAGTCTTATATAATTAATCACTGTTTCCAGAGTAATTGTATTTTGGTTTGTAGGATGTGTATAGTTTGGTAACTTTTGTATGTAAATATATGTATTAAAAATGATTCACAATTAACACAAGCAGTTTGCCTGTGTTCCAGAGTGCCAGAGCTAGCGCTGACCGCTGTAATAAAAAAATCTAGGTGGTTGTTTGTATTGCAACTCTACCCATGTTCCATCAATGTTCTATAAGCTACCCAGTTCTTTTTGTCAGTATTTAGAAATGGGTTGTATTACCCGATAGATTTATCATTCATTAAATATCCAGTTTGAAGAGAACTCTAAGGGCAAATTGACCATGTACCCGTTCAACCAATTTGCCTATCATTGAAGTTCATTTATCATGATTTTAATCTTCAATTTCTTCTGTGTTATTTTGTGTTTTACTTTGTGGTGCTAATTTAGTGGATTTGTTACTCCTTGTGTCTATATTTGTTGTGTTTACAAATTTTTATGAATTATCTTTGTATTGGTCTGTGTTCCCTGCGTCTTGTTGATTTTATTTTGCTTTTGTATGCCTTAGCTGTGAGAAGCAACTGTTGTTTACATTTCAGACCATGCATCATTTTCTTTTCATACTTCCCTCTTTTTTGTCCCTACTCTATCATTTTGAAGGGACTCTTATACATATATGCTTTGCAGATTGTAAGGGTTCTAGAAATTCCAAACATAAAAAGAAGAATCGGAGGAGAAAAGAACTTCAAAAATCTGCTTCTGTAAACTGCACCAGGACTTCAAGCAGCACTTCTTTTACTAGCAATGCTGCGGATGTGAATGACACGGTTTGCATCGATTTTACTTTCTTGAATTAGCTGCATCATCATGGGTTCTTTATTTCGTTATGATTCATGAGAGTTAGTATAAATCAAAAAATTCATGAGAGTTAGTAATAGAAGTAATTACTTTTTTTTTTTTTTTTTTTTTTTTTTTTTTTTTTTTTTTTTNCTTGCACCACACAGCAGGCATGCTGATGAATTCACTTTCATTTTTAGATTGACAGTTTCTCATATTGCAGGATTCACATGAGCTTAATTCTGCATGCAGAAATCCGATGAGTCATAGCGATTCCCTGCCTACCCATTTTAATGCAACAAAACTGCGGGACATTGAAGAAGATAGATCTTCACCTGACATTGAGTTTGATGATTGTGATATAGATGATGACATTGACCCTGCATTAAAAGAAAAAATTGATAGGTGAGATATATTACTTTTTTAGCACGTTTCAAATGTTATGAAAGAAGTGTTGGCTTTCAAATCTTAAATATTTTAAAAACAAATAGTTACATCAGAGTCCTGCTGAACACTGCTATCTATAGTTTTTTTTCTTCCTATGCAATACTCGTGTTGATTGGTTAGCGTATCTCTGTGATGGAGTTTGGAAGTAAATCATAGTTGGTATATTGGTTGCCATATCTTGAGTATAGCTATGAAAGAAAAAAGCGACTCTGCTAGAAGGTTAAATTCTTTTCTTCCTATAGTCGCTCTTGGGGATCTTTTGCTTCCTATGCAACACTTACGCAAGTTTTTTTCTTCCTATGCAATTCTTACCTTCCCGGTAAAAAGAAGTTATGCACTGACCAAACATAGAGTTGTTGCCATTTAGAAGAAAATTGTTTTACTACTTATTCTACACTTCATTTTTGTTATGTATATAAGAATTATAACCATCATTGATCAGGGAGGTCGAAGACTTTGCTAGAAGGTTAAATTCGGATTGGCCAGAAAGAATGCAACAAATTTTATCTCTGGGTCAAGAGAGAATACCGTTACCATTGGCGATTAATGGAAATGGTTCCTTGAGAAGATTCACCAGTAAGTCTGATACTGTTTTTTTTTCCTGAATCTGCCCTTTGTGTTCTACCTTGATTTCCCAATATGAACTATATTTATCTGGTGTGCGGCAAAATACTGTGTGTATATATAAATATGCATATACATATATATACAATGATTCCCTGTTCAAGCATCTGCTACGAAGCTGCGTGCACCCGTGGAGAGTGCTATAACTGGAACTCAATTTGTACTAAACCCACCATAACCATCTTAAATCTGTCCGAATCTCTGCCAGAGCACCAAAAATTCGCTTCTTATAGTGGTTTTTTTCCTACCCCTTTCCAGGCCTAGATCGGTTCCCGCGATGATCATCCAGGTACACCTTCTAACTTCGAAGCAAAATCTGGCCAAAATATATTTTGGTCACTTTTTTGTACAAGTTGTGTCTGTTATGGTGCCCGGGCACTTCAGGATAAAGGAGGATCCATGGTTCTCCAACTCGAACCCCATATCCGAAGAAGTCATGCATGATCTGCATACCCACAGGACTCCTCAGATCTGGAGCACGTTACAAAGAATACAGATTGAAGTTCAGAGACAAGTTTCCTCATTCCGAGAGATTAAAATTTTGCTGTTTTGAATTGAGTTCGTCCATCTTCACAGAAAAAAGTAATGTTTTCAGTTTGTGCCAATGAGTGTTATATTGTATATACAAACAAAAGATCGTGTAACTTGAACGTCAAGAAGCTTTTTCAGGTTTCAATGAGCGATAAACTTCTTCGACCTTTCGGTAAAGCGAGGATCAGTCATTATAAATCGTTGAAAGTTAAATTTTGTGAAATGTTTATTCTCAGCTCCTTCCATGTCAAAATCATTTTTGACAGTGGTTTTCCAAATGCATCATATTACTTGACCTCATAAAGATAAGGGAATCATACCTGTACTTCACCTTTTCCTTCAGTATATGTGGTGATCATTGAGTTGATCAGTGTACAACGTGTGCGCCAAAATAATTTAAGCTACAGTTTTAGAACAAGAAAACGAAAAAAAAGTGTGAACCAATCAAACCCCACAATCTCATTCGGTCCCCATACTTGGGAAAATAACTAAGCACGTATCTTTTAATAAAGAGGCCAAAATTTTTTATGCAGTATCGAATCGAGTTGGAGAAATTTCTCGTCCCTCAGTATATGTCTCAGTTTACAAGTCTCGAATTCAAGATGTCGTTCAAAAGAAATTAATTTCCTTTACCACTAGAACCAAGAAATACTAATCATTGTCTAAACTTCCTGTGATCCAATTGATGTTTCATCTACTGTTTCATACATATGTACATATACATATACACGTTAACATGTTTCACTATAATCTACATATATATGAAACAGGAGATGAAACACATGTAACAAAATATAAACATGGGGTACTGTGTTGATCATTATATCAACCGCATTGAATTTAAATTTGAAGTAATCATCGGTCATCTTGTTGAAGTTGAACGTGTGGACATACTCTTTCCGGATCCCCTCGGTTCCAAAGATGATTCAAATCGCCTCTCTTCTTGGCCAATGCTATGAATGTGCCTGATACCATCACATAAAATGGATGTGAAAATGGATGTGAATCTACACCATTACAAAGGTATATTTGAAGTTATAGCTGATGATTTGATAAAAATCTATCAGAAGAGGTGTCATGTACTCTACTCGTTTTCCTTGTAATGAGGTTTGCCATCATTTTCATTGTTACCTACCTAGTGTGAAAGGGACGATGTAAAGCAAAGCCGGTTGTCCATGTCCATCCATCAAGTTTAAAGCCACATAAGTGATGAGAAGCCCTAAGATCATAAGATTGAAATGTCGAAAGTAAAGCTCTGAGAAATGAGTGCTACAAGCAATTATTTTCCAACAAAATTTAGTGTGAATCAAATGAAACACATTAGCAACGCAAGAGTATTTCCTCAGCAATATGTATAACGTTCAAGTTCTCCAAAGTAAAGAGTCAATCATTTTTTCAGGATAGATTCAATCGACCCCCCTAAGTTTGTCGTGTTTCAATTTCGAACCATAAAAGAGAAAGGACACGAGGGTGTCATACAGGTTAGGCCATTCTACCTGTGTTCACATTCGAAAATTCCTCACCATTCAATTTTGATATATCTTTGAATCGAGTAGAAAACAAAGAGTGGATTAGGACATGCGCTGCTTATGCCAGAAAAGTACGTATTGGAATACAAATCCTTGTCATTAGTGGAATTCTCGTTTCAAATAAACTATAAATATAATTATAACCATACCTAAACCATAAGCAATCATCGCCCACAGAAAGTATCCATCTTTTAGACTTTTCCTGGACAGCCAATCATATCTGCAAGGATGCATAGGAAAAATTAACAGACTTGGTGATATGTGAATATTTAAGGCCCAAGAAGGGGTTACAAAAATTAATCGAAATATTTCAGCCGTGTAATCTTGGTAGTTAAGAAGCACTATGAGGAATTCACAGATCTGAATATCGAACTTTAATACAACCACGATTTGCTTAAATAAAGTTGACATAAAGTTATTATCATGAATTGGGTTATATGTATGTAACTGAGACTTTGTTTCTTAAAAGAGTACGATGGAGACAGGAATTCATCTTGGAGCTCAGCTATTGGAACTAAGGGTCGTAGAACAAGAAGCACTAATAATCTAACGATCATGTGGAGGACTTGACAGCCATTGAGCTCAAACCTCAAGGCAAATGCTATTACTAGTCCTGGTAAGATAATATCTCCGAATCCAATGATACTGTATCCGCCCCAAGGATCAAACATTCGAGGGATTTTTAGTAACATTGGGATACCATCTTCTCCACTTCCATCACCACGAGCTACCTATGAGACCCAGCAACAAACTTTAGTTTTATCCCATAAAAAATCATGTATGCTTTATAAGTTTCAACAAACGAAATTCGTGCTCACCACTATCATGATGCTCTTATGGAACAACCATTGGGAAACGAAGACCCAAAAAATATCATACAAAAATGCACAGCTCAGTAGAACCGTACCCACCTGAATATGACATGGAAACGTTCGACAACACATTATGTTTATCCGCAGTGTGAACTACTTAATTGATCTATGGTTGCACTTGGATAGAAAGATTTAATTTGGAGGGATTTGAAGAATGTGTTTGAAATGTACTCATCAAATCCATAACAATTACCATTACTTCTACATAAATTAACAAATTGGTGGATTTGAAATTCACTCATAATAAATTTATTTAAGCAATCAAATGGATTTGAAATTGACTGCTTCAAATCCCTCGATACAAGCGCACCCTAAAAGAATTCGAATCTTGGTTATTACCTTAAGATTTGGAACTCGTATTATTTGGAGAACTGTCATAATCAAGGTAATGCCCTGTTTCAGAGGAAAACAAGTCAGGAACATAACTGAAACACGTGCTTCTTATGTATCCATAGGAAAATGCGATGAAAATGGAAGGTAAACAAAAAAGCAAAAAAGAAAAGAAACTGCACTCGTACAAGTATATCTTGACCAATCCAAGCGAAGGAGATCCGTCGGAAAACTGCCCATAGAACAGCAAATGCTATGCACGAAGGAGAAACAGCGAGTGTAAGATAAGATATGGCTCCCAGAAAAGGTACTTTTATATATGATCCGGCAGCACGTTCAAACCATCTGAAACTATATTGAATCGTTGCAAGTCCAGTGTTCCAAAAGCCAAAGCATCAAATCAAATCCCATGAAGTGCAATAAGCATAAGTTGAGGAAAACACAGTACATACCATGATAACAGAGTCACCAGACAAGTTTGCAAACCCTGTAAGCACAACAAGACAAAGAAATCAGTATTCAGTAAAACAGCAAATATTTTTGCATGCAAATGAATGCACTCTTCATTTATCTGACACTAGTGAATATATTCAATAATTACTTCTTCGAAACAAACCACTAATCATGATCAAAACTCATACAAAGCATCTTAAGGCTTCCTCACTGTATCATACGGCATTAAAAGTTTTGGTGAAAACATCCTATATTGAATTGCCAAAACCTTTGTATTAATTTGTAAATCCTTTAAAGAACTCGAATGGTCTGATTATGTCCTACATTCTACAGAACTTTAAACATTTTTCCCAAGTTTCGTTGAAAATATGCACATACCTTTAAATCATGATCCTCTATTAATGCAAATACCTATCTACTGACACATGAACCCTGAAAAGAACCAGTATGTTGCGAAAGATTATAATACCTCCATGCCACCAATGCAAAATACAACCACCAGAATCTCAATGAACACATAGGACATCAGCTTGTAGAGCATGATTAAGAACGTGGAAGCAATCACAACAAACAAAATTGCTGATGCAATGTTGATGTCCATGACACCACTGGAACTATGTGCCTCATTGCTGAGGTATTCATCAGAACCATCCTGCCAGATCAGTATAAAATGTTAGTTGCATGAGAATGTTTACACAATCAGCCACGTCCATATTTTACCACGAAGAAGAGTACTAACTTCAAATGAGAATGCACTACCTTCAAGAGCTTCTCCTGCTCAATAGCTGCTTGTTTTGCAGTCCACGCAGACCAATAAGACGCACATAATATTGTACCAACAGCCATCAGCCAGAGGAACACCTCAGCAACATCAACCACTGGTCGTTTTGGAGAGTACATCTGAATGGAAACTAAGACAAATGCAATCTTTGAAGTGCAATGCTATGAAAATACCTCACAGGCACAAACCCTAAAACGATAATAATTTAAACTGCTAAACGAAAAACCTAATTACCATTTGAGTTATCCCTCATACTCTGTATCAAGGTTGCACCAGCATTCGATGTGAGTATGACAACTGGAATGCGAATATTTACATTGGTTTCGTTTGCCTTACAAACCATCTTGAAGAGCTCTGGAGAATTTAGCAGTCAGATCATAATGGAGCATATTAATTTTGATGTAGGGGCGTATCAGCTGGAAGCATACATAGTTGTTTTACTGGGACATCAAGTTCAAAGATGAGAAGAGTAATCATGACTTCTAAAAAGTTTCCTACAAGAAAATGTAGTAATCTAATCACAAGAAAACAAAACAACTACATACATACATAGTCAAATATAATTCACACAATTGTATCGAGCCTATGGAAGTTTAATATCACATATGCTGTAGTTACAGAGAGGCTGCTACTAGACTCCAATTTAGAAAACCACAACCAACGAGGCTGATAAAAAAAATAAACCTGTCCGATTATTTATTATAAGTAAAGCTGAAGCTCCGGCAGCTTCTGCATTGTCTGCTTTGGTAACAAAGCTGCAATTTCCCCGATGCGCCAATATTACCTCACCTGTAATCTACACAATAGCAAAAGGCTGAATTATGAGGAAAATGCATATTATGACTCATAAACTTTCAATTTACAAAGAACAAACCTTGTTCTTAGGTCCACGACAACAATCAGGAGGATCCGCAAGAGCGACTCGAGTAAGGTTTGCCCGCTTCTCTTTCGATTCCAAGGTGGGGCCAAATCGGGCTCCTACACCCACAAACCCTGCCACTTCTTTACCATTAATCCACAATGGTACTTTAACCTATTCAGGTTACAAATATAAATGGAAGTAAGAAGAGATTAATAATTTAACTCAGTTACGTTGTTTGTAAATATTCGTAAGAAGAGATTAATAATTTAACTCAATTACGTTGTTTGTAAATATTCGACCAATGGATGGAGCAAAAGTTATGAAATATGGAGATTTCTCCAGTCAAAACTTCAGCATCATAACAAGAGAATGCTCCGTTATATGCAACAAAGTGAAGAAACAACAATTAAACATGTGGTATCATAGAAATTTAGAATGCTGCTGAACCTATGACCCACTGTACAGCAAAATTTATGTCCCTTTGAAAATTGCATCCTCGTTTTGTTACATAAGGTGTAAAAGACACGAAATAGAACCACATCGATGTACCGATGTGAAAACTATCGAATTGAGCAGACAACTATTACATGGGACCTGATTAATAAGCAAACAGTACAAGACAAAAGCAAAAAACAACGAAAAGATGGCATAATATTCAAAGTATTTACTTCCATAACTACAGAGAGACAAAAAGATATGACACCCAAAACGATAAAGGGTAACTATTCAAAAGATACAAATGTGAAAGATTATAAATGGGTGAACAAAAGAAATCTCAAGTCTACACCCCCGTTCTACCGGTGCCAAGACCAGGACTCGGTCAAACACCAAGAAAGCGCACAAAACAGCCAGCTAATATGCCAAGAAATGCAAAATATATATATCTTCAAGAATAAGAAAAAACAAAGGATTTTTACCAGAACAAAGTCGTTATCACAACCAGGCCTCGCCGGAGCGACATCATCTTGATGAATAATGTCGCCTGCAAACACTACACAACCACTCAACAACGCAAAAATTGCACAGTAGAAAGCTCTGTTCTTCATCTCCATCAGCTCAAATAATACAAAAGTTCAAAAGTCAGAAGAAGAAAATAAAATTTTCCGTACTTGAAAAAGAATGGATCAAAGGGTCAGCTGGCATATTTATTCAAAATTTTAATTGCTGCCGAATTCTACTTGTTGAAATATTTTTTTGTCTGAAGATGCGAAACTGGAGACTATTAAGAAGAATTAGAGATATACACGGAAGATTCAAATATATAAATGGGAAATGTCAAATGTGTAAAGGGCTGTTTGCCTTTCGTGGTTGATTTTATTACCTGCGGGATTTTCCCACGCTGTACGGCAAAGAAAGGCTTGTCTCCATCGTTGAAACGGTACTCGAACTTTCCCACTCAGGGATTCCTCGGCCGTTCACAACGGCGGCGCGTGTACGCACGTGATCTCAGCCCTTACAGTAAGTGCGCCGCACGTTTCGTTGCTTGATGTGATACATCGAATCCTTTACTATAATTTTTTCATTATTAATTTTCTTATCATCGTAAGAGTTGGCAACCGTTATCAATCCGGTGAATTTTGACTTGGTAGCTTGCAACCGTGTAGGTAAACCATATCTTATAAATTTTATATGATAAACTCGTCTAATAAATTATTAATCGAAAAAATCGTACTCATGATTATAAAGTGCTCATCTATTTAATCTACTCACACTCTTTAATAGTGTTAATATGTATCTTGTGAGACAATATCACAGATTTTTATTCTCGAGAAAGATCAATAATGTATATATTTACAATAAAAAAAATAATATATTTATCATAAAAGGTAATATTTTTTAATGAGTGGTCTAAATAGAATATTCATCTCACAAAATTGACCAGTAAGATCGTTTCATATGAGTTTTTGTGATCTATTATTTGGTTTTGTTTGTCATAATGAAACTCATTTCTCATTTTGAGATTCTCTATTTTCTTGACAAAATACATAAAAGAAGTTTTAATATAATTATTTTATTTAGTTTTATACATTTACTGTCGAAAAATAATATAGCGAATGAATAATTAAGCATTCAAATCTAATATTTATAGGGAAATACATAGGGCCGTCATTGGTCTGCCTTCCACTTGGTCCAGGGGTAGTAAGCTCATCCATGGGGTATCAAATAATTTAAAAAAAAAAATTGAATGAGATTCGGCAAAGATGATCCATTTAAGCTATTAATTAATAAAAGTATGTGTATCAATTTGCTTAATAACGAATAATTTGCGTATGGAAATATTTTTGTGCAATTTTATTATATTTTATTGGCCATACAATATTTAAAAGTACATTTTTCCAAATGTTTCCTTCTACAATACGTATGAGATTTTTTAATGATATTTAATATCATATTCAGTCATCACATGTTTTCATGTGGAACCCATTTATTCAAGAGATGTGCTTTATCCATATTTGGTGTTGTAGATTTTTTATGAGACGGTCTCACGAATTTTTATTCATAAGATGGATTAATCATGTCCGTATTTATAATAATAAGTAATACTTTTTACATTAAAAGATATTTTTTGAGTGACCTAAATAAAAAATATGTCTCGCAAAAATTTTTGTGTATATGGTGAAGCATAGTCTCATCCAAGACATATGGCACTATAGATTGAAGTTGCGTGATGAAATTTATTATTTTAAAAAAAATCGATAATTTATCGATTATCTATCATTTGACTAATTTGCTTTTAGGTTAATATATCCATCAAGAACTTGAGTCCTTACTTATACATAAAAGTCATTGTATCGACGTACGTGTGGTATGTTTGTACATTATTTTTTATAGTTAATTGATTTATATTCAAATAGAGAAAATATCATAATTGTAAAAATTAATTGAGTTCCAACTCTGCAATTTGAAATTATTACATGTTGTAATTTGAATCGATTTTATTTAGACGCAGACATACTATAATTATTAAAATAGCGAGGGATTAAATTAAAATTTTAAAGTTATAAACTGAAAAAACAAAATAAACCATAACAACAAGTTTTTGTCTCTATTATAGAGATTTTTAATAATATAATAGAGATTATCCGCAATACAAACAAAAGTGAAAATGACGAATATGATATTCCTATAAACAAATAACTTAATATTTCATCATATCTATCTTAACTTTTTATTTAAGCTTTTAAAAATCTAAAGTGTTAAAAAAAAAAAAAAAATAGGCACGGATGTCTCGTTTGAGGATTTTGTCTGAATTTTTTATTTTTTTAATTAAAAAAAATGGAGTGTTTTGAAAGAAAACCTAGTTTATTGCCAAACACAGCCCTGGCTTGATGCAAGAAGAGAAAAGGGTAGATGAGATCTTATCTATGTGGGCATTACCCTCACTTCATCTCAATGAGTAAGATCTTGTCACATATACAATTTCAAAAAAAAAAAATGGGTCTTACATATGCATGAACAAATCTTGGTCATCCATCCTATTATGGAGACAATGTCCACATGAATCGAGTATCGTGAGTGACCTATCATCCGTGTGATCCCGTACAGTATTCTGAGACAGAGGTATGATCCTCTGCTTCCGGTGTGCGCATGAGCCCCCTATAAGCCTCAAATCTGATTGGAAAGCCCACAAAGTCAACTCGCTCCTTTGCTATTATTTTAAAATTTTGTTGACTTTCGTATATATATCTATATTATTTCTATACTATTTTATTAAGTTTGAGACACTTAAAATAACTAATTTTGGTGTCATGATCTGTTTTAATAATTATATATATTAATAAAATATTAAAATTTTAATGTAAGTCATATGTAGTTTAGCGGATAGAGTCATTATTTCTTGGGGATTAGGTTACATGTTCAATTCTTACTAAAATCATTTTTTTATTATTTTATTTTTCAATCTATTTTTTATTTTATATATCAAAATTACAGTGTAGTTCTTCACTATTTCTTATAATTATATTTTGATCCTTATTTAAATATAAATCAAATGAATTATAAAAAATATTATAAAAGTACGCAACGCATGCGTCGGTGCACTAGTACATATGAAGTCATCCAAATTTCCTAATTCTGAAATGTAATTAGCGATTTATTTGTTTACAAATTTTTTCTATGCCCAAGTCATTTTAAGATGTATAATCATTTTATCTACATGATAAACTCAAGTTGGTATAAAAATACATTACAACGACCTATGTATAATTTCAAACATTCATTTTAAATTAATGTGGGAGATGAGTATTAGTGTATCACAAGTTTCATTTTCCAAAAAAATTTAAAAATATATACATGTCCATCAATCTATCCCAATATAGTTTTCTTCATCTTTTTTTTTTTAAAAAGAAATAAAAATATCTAAGATGTTCAGTGAATTACTAACTTTTTTGTTGTCTAGAATGGGCTAGACAAACAAACTATATACAAAGCCCATCCTTTTGGGAGGCCCAATAGGAAAACCAAAGACCGGATGGCCTATATATATATATTTTTATCATGAAAAGGATTTGATAAAAATCGGTGCTTAGCTTGGATATTATTGGAGCTGTTTTGCGAATGTTTCCCCTCAAGAATTTGAACGGCTAAAGCTATAATCATCGAGGGTCGTTTTCTATATTATCTATCGGTCTTTCTTTGACATTGGAGAGTTCACTGGTTGGAAGATCATGTTAGTTTCTAAGTTTCACCCGTTGAGAACTGTAACTTAAGTGTTCTTTCAAACAGTTTTCACCTGGTGAACTGATCGTTTATGCCAAACAAGCTGATGATCTATCTCATGCGAACACTAAGTTTCCGAAGACATTGCATGAAATCAGCCACTATCTTTTTTACTTCCGCCTATAGGCCGTATACAATAAATGTTTGGTGGGAGTGCAAAATTAATCACAGAATGGTTGCCTTTCTAGCTATTATAAGGCCTGAAGCATCTGAGGTTAAAGGCAGTCTTTTGTGTGGAGATTTGTTATTGATCTGATTTCTTATGCTTTGGTGAGGACTCTGCAGAATAAATGCAACATTTGTGAATACAGATAGTGAAGAGACAAAGATTGAAGTCCTGGTAGGAATGTCAATGTCAGAAGCTGCACATAGAGAATGATATAGAACTTGAAGGTGAACTTATCATGGCTGTATTTTCATCTTGCAGTTCATGTTAAATATCTTGAAGGTTTTCAGTAAGTTATCATTTCTAGTTCAGTTTATTGTTTAATTATCAGCCGAGTACCAATACCATCTGATTTTAATTTATTTTATGTACTTTTAAAATTCTTTTGGAGATATCAACGATTATATTCTTGCATGTTATTCTTATCAAACCATCTAAATATTTTAGAGGCATGCATGTGAAGGTTCACTTGCTTGTTCCACTTGTCATGTTATTGTGATATGGTGAGTTGTTTTGTTAGTTCAAAATATATTTTAAAAATAATTATAATATATTTTAAAAAGAGCAAAAAAATATTTTAAAATAAAAATTTTGAGTGGGAGTAAAAAAAAAAGATTAAAACAAAAAATCCAAAAAAATTAAAAAATATATATATAAAAGCTTTATAAAAAAAATTTGTTGCACTACATCCTCTAATATGGAGATGTCACAGCAGAGGATCCTGGTCCCATAGCATTGTATCACGTTAATAACCCCTAGAATATACATACAAATTGAAGTTTGAATCGTTTCAAGAAACAACTCAATTCACAAGACTTGGTTAAAAATTGGTCATTATTTTACATTATTAAACAAAAATGGTTTCTTTTGCAATTTAACTTTTTTACTATTTCATAAATACATTAAATTACTATATTATACCCCCAATCCAGTATATTATATTTCAATGCTATATTTTCAGCTAGAATTTCGAAGAAATTGGTAGTAATAATTAATGATTTTTTAATCATTTAATGATGACTAAGTAATTAAATGACAATAAATGCGACTTATTCAAAAGCGGTTGATTTTTTTGACGTTTTACGCGTTTTTTTTTTTTTTGGCTTCGTGGACACGCTTTTAAGAATCCTACGTACGAGTGAAGAGATAAAAAGTTGGTGTGGGTGTGATGAGGGCTTTTTTGTGGTCCCATAATGGCCATGGAAGAAGAATTCACTTAAAAACACACACAATTATTTTCCTTAAAAAAATTATACAAATAGTGTTGTAATAATTTTTTTTATACAAACATTGTTTTTAAAAATTGTTGTAATTTCACATTTTTTAAATCATAAATAAAGGATTCGACATTGTAATAATTAAAATTAACTTTGAGTTGAATTATAATCTACATTTTTTCTCGATTTGTATCTCGGTCGGACAACAGAAACACATATCTAAGAGATTTCAAATATTATATAATCTCTTTTACACGTTTTTTCTTGGGTCGATATGATCTCTATATGCAATAAAAAATAATATTTTAGACATAAAAAAATAATATTTTTTATGAGTTGAGTCGGATCGGAGAGAAATCATCTTATGATAGTTCTTGTAAATAATGGACATCTCTTTCAGTAGAGAGAAATTCAATGAAGTCACATAAATTTTATTTGTTTTCATTTACTATTTCCTACCAATTTATTGGTTGCACAGCTGAATTGTGCAAATTGGTAGTTTTCAATACTATTTAATATTTTGTTTTTAATTTCAAACCATGTAAGAAGTCACTCACTCGGTTTTTCTTTTTCTTTTTTTACAACAATTATATATATATTTCAAGATTAAAATCATTGAATTCATAATGGGTTTGTATTTTTTTTTCGATATTTAAAATTATATCGATATAATTTAAATTGACAAGAATATTATCACATTTTATTAAATTAAATTTATCCCGAGTTTATTTTCTCAAGATCTTAAATTTATGAATCAAGAATTTAACATATTTATAAAAGAAAAGTCAAAAGAAATAAATGATTTTAATATTTAATAAACTCGAATACCTTAACATTTCAAATTTAGATGATCAATCTCTAAAATTCAACAATGTTGATTAAAATCAAATTAAAATTTTTGTAACTTGATTAGTTTTGTTATATTAAAATTGGCAAAAACTTACGTGAGACGGTCTCACGGGTCGTATTTTGTGAGACGCATCTCTTAGTTGGATCATCAATAAAAAAATATTATCTCACGGGTCGTATTTTGTGAGACGCATCTCTTAGTTGGATCATCCATAAAAAAAATATTACTTTTTATGTTAAGAGTAATGTTTTTTATTGTGAATATCGTTAGAGTTGACCCGTCTCACAGATAAAGATTCGTAAGACCGTCTCACAAAAGANTTATTATTTAAAAAAAATAAATATTTCACTAAGTTGTTAGTTGTCTTACATTATGCAGAATTTTTTAAAAGTATTTTAAATATCATATATATTCATTTTGTCTCGAGTTAACAATTCATTCCTACAAAAAACATAACAGGTGTATTGTGAGACAGTCTACGGATTTTTATTCATGATATAGGTCAACTCTGTCTATATTTACATTAATAAATAATACTTTGAAATAAAAAAATAATATTTTTTCGTAAATGTTCCAAAATAAGAGTTCTCTTTCTCACAAAAGTTTTTGGGCGTAAAATATATGTTTTTTTAGCATCATAAAATATATGTTCCGATCCTAATATTAGATAAAAACATGTAAAGACATGGTAATAACAATTGTAAATGTAAATTGAATGGAGACGGAGACAAATGACAATAGGTGGATGATAATTTCTAAGTTTTCGTGTATACATATATCTCTAATATATTATTAAAAACCGATATAATAGAAACAAAAGCTTCATGACATGTTCTATTTTGTTTAATTTTCATTTTATTTTTGTTTTGTTTTCTAATTTATCGTTTTAAAATTGCAGTATTTTTTATTTTTCATAATTATGGTATGATTCCATTGAAATATAATTGATTTAAATTACAACATGTGATAATTTCAAATATAGATGAACTTTCTTTAATTTTTATAACTGTGTTATTTCTTCTATTTTAATATAAATTCAATTAGTTATAAAAAATTATGTAAAAGCACGCAATACGTACTAGTACGTCCGGAAGTTTCATCAATTATCATGTTTTGAATTTATTTTTATGGGTGTTTGATTAAATTTATTTTTTTAATATTTACTTAGAAAAACTTGAAGCTCGCGTGTCTTAAAAGTGCTAAAATATCGGTATTAAATCCGAAACTCCTGACATATGACATGCCGATTTTATCCGACTTTATGATAATAAACAGGTAGTTCGCAACTATACCAAGCGTTATTGTTCTCAATAAATTTTTTTGATGATTTAAGAAAAAGAATAATTCATACACATTAGTAATAAAATCCTATCATTCGATCAAACAGTTCCTAATCATGGTCTTTGCATATGAGATGAACCAGGAAAAAAAACATACAATGAAACCAAAAACGACTACAAAATATTTTTATTTGATTTTGAGCATATATTTTGTCGGAAAAAAATGGATATTTGGCCTGGTCAAAACAATTAGGGATGTAGTAGCTCAAACACCTACTGAGAGTACTTACTATCATTCTTCATCTCCGACGGCTAAGATTTTGAAGACGAAGAAGCTTGCATGTCAATCGTAGAGATTAGTTTGCTGACCTGTTATTAGAGGACAATCGTAAAGCTGGTTCGCGGGCAACGACAACTCGTTGGTCATATGAAGGAATGGAGTAAGGGGCAGCTAGAGCTTTATACTTGGGGAGATTATAAAAAGAAATAGTGAGCCAAGAATAAAAAGACCACCAGCTTGATTTCTAACTTGTAAGGTATTATTTTAAAAATAAACTGACTAAAAAATTTAAAAGATGATTTATTTTGAGTCTTTAAAACTAAATTTAATATCATTAAAGTATTCTATAATAGATTATAGGTTTATATAGAATAATATTCACTATGCACTTTCGAGATTATACATTCACCTGTGTTTGTACATACTTCCAAAACCTTGTTCCAAATTTGCAAAATTTCGTGTCAACAAGAAGAAAACATTCGATTCAAGATGCCCGGGATTTATAAAAAAATTGGGAAAAACAATGAAAATATACGTTCCCTAGAAATCTGCACGAGAAAGAGACCCTTTCTCCATCGCTTTCTCCTTGTATTTCATGGCCCCACCACCCTTCAATCCCACCTGTGTGGCAATGGCATATAATACAATGCTTCTACTCCTCCTTCCATTTACAAAAAGCTTGAGAGTCATGTCTTCTCTCTCACGCAGACACGCACTGTTACTTTCACTTTTTCCAACCTTTGCTTCTTTCCTCCCGTCTTTCAGACTTTACTGGCTGCTTCCCACATCATTTTGCTCCCATTGTAATGAGTGTTGGTGGATTTCCTAGCTGGGCCACTCTCTTTTTGGTCGGTTTGGAATTAGATACGCTCACACCTAAGCAGTAAAGTTCCATCTTTCTGCATTTTTCTTGGTTTGCGTTTGTGGGTATGCTTGTAAATGCTGCCAAGATTTAATCTTTTTCCCTTTTGCTCTTTGTTCTTGTTCTAAAGGTGTAGTGTAAAATGTGTGTGATCTAATTATTGTGACAAAATACCGGATTCCCAGAGAAAGAGTTTATCGGGAGTTTTCATTTCCCAAATGGGCTTCAAATTTTATGTTTGAAGGAGTATGTTGTTGAATGTTGAGAATTTAAAGGGATTAAAGATTGGTCATCGTGATAGCCTTTGAAGCATGCTTACACATAGGTCGCTGGTTGATTGTTTGATGTGATCATATTATTCATATAAGATTTCATTGAAGGCAAGTTTGGATGACTTGCATATTTTAATCAAATCTTAAATTTCTCAAATGCATGAAATATTGCAAGAAATTTCTGGTAAAATAGTTCTAATTGGAGTATGCATTTTGAATCTTAGGTAGAAACAGAAGATCCATGAAGGTAAAATGCTGTTTTCTTGACAGAAACAGAAAGTTACATTAACTTGAGCTATACTCTTTTGTACATCTGTCTGTATGTCAGATCCATTTTCAGGTAACAATCCTAATTTGAGAATTTTCATTTTAATTTAGTTCTCAAGTACTATATATACATACATAGAATCTTTGTTTTCCTTGCTGATTTAGTTCTTTTTGTGTCTTTTCTGTGAGCTCAAGAGTTTTTGGGTGTAAAACTTAAGTACGCGTTACATTTTCAAAACAACTGTGAATGAAATTTGAAGAAATTTTTATATGACAAGAGATTGCGGTTTCAAATTTTGCCATGATTAGAACATTTTCTATAAGAACATGATTTTGCTTCTGAATACAAGTTTTTTCATGAAAATGTTATGATGTGGAATGGAAGTTGATTTCTTTAGATAAGACGAAGCAGAGCATTTTTTGTTGGCTGACATAATGAAATCAATTCATAGCATATCTACGGATTTATTCCTGAATCAAAGCTGAAATTTTTATTGTCCAATTGTTTGTGGATACCAACATAGTTTGTTTTTGAAAATATTAGTTGGAAGGAGCTTCAACATTTTTATATCGCGATTTTTTTAAAACATTTAAACAAAAGTTCAAGCCCTTTTTGAAGCCCTATGATGAATTTCTAGAGATGGACTCATGTTTATCTGGATTATTTGATATTGCTTATGAGTACCTTTTTCCCTCTTTTTTTTTCAACTTAATTAATCAATTGTGAATTAATTTTTCGTCCCTGTTATTTAGCTTTCAGCAGATAGATAACTATGATACTGAAGTGAAAACATCACTTGCTATGGCTAAGAGATCAAAGAGACGCCCATCACGGGGTGAAAGGAATCAAGCAAGTTGTATATGGGGTTTAATTAGCATATTTAGATTCGGTCATGGTCGTTCCACCAATAGATTGCTTGGAAATAGAATGCGAACAAGCAAGCAATGCGTTGGTAAGATTTACACCTGCAAGTGTTACTCTTTCATAGAATCAAGGTTATTTTTAATCCAATAACTGTTTTATTTTAACTCAAGCCCTGTGTTTCTGCAGTTGCTCCTTCGAATACAAAAAGAATTCTATCTGGCCATGCTGAAAAATCTGAAGTTCTATCTGGCCATACTGAAAAATCTGAAGTAGTTTCTGTAAGTTTAGGTATCTTTTCCTAGTTGAAATATTATTTATCTGTCTGCTTTATTTATTTCATTCAGAATCTCAGGATGTTGAAGAAAAGAAGATTGCAATGGCTGTTGTCAAGACTATAGTGAAGGAAATTATGGTAGAGGAAATGTTCAACGAGCAAGGCTCAACAAAGCAGTCAAATTTTTCTGATACAGGTTTCGAGCAAAATGATTCGCGAAAAGGATCTCAAGTAAAACAGATTCATGGGCGAAAAAACAAAGCGTATGGTAGTTACTCAGACAATATGGGAATTTCCAAATTTGGTGCTGAAATTTGCTTGATGCCTGAAGAATCTTGTGAAGCCCATTTGCGAAAATCATCGGACATTCTTGATCTTGAAATGACTATGGAAGAGTTAGCATTCTGGATTAATCAGAGAAACGCAAAGTGCACGAATCATGATTTATGTAGCAAACCTGATAGTCCAGCTGGTCATGCTGTCGTGGCTAGAGAAAATATAGTTGCAGCAATAAAGGCACTTGTAGAACAGAGAGTAAATGACTGTATAAATTTAGGGGAAGGAGGGAAATGTCGTTCGAAAGAATTGATGGATACCTTCAGTTCAAACGGGGAATTGTTCTTAAAACTGCTACACGATCCAAACTCTGCTCTGGCCCAACGCATACAAAATTTAGAAGTTGCTAGGTTCGAAAAAGATCAAATGCTCGGTTCAGTGACTGGAACCCATTTGTCTGAAGAAAAGCCAACCAACTTAAAAGATGATGGATTTAGTAGCGGTAAACAGCTCAACTTCTTCCGCCGAAGGACCAAATCTCTTGATAGCTTCGCTTCTGAGAGAGATGAGGAAATTGTAATCTCAAGACCAGGATCTAAAAGGTTACAGAGCCCTGATACTGCTACCAGATATTCACCACATTCACCATGTAATGTTGCTAATAATGCACACAACGAGAGAAATAGGTCCCAGTTCTCTTTCTCTGAAATTAAAAGAAAGCTTAAGAATGCAATGGGAAAAGAGAGACATGGGCTTTCTTATGATAGTATTATCCACGAATCTTGTTCTAAGCAACAAAATAGGAACAATAACGAGGATAAAAGTCAAGTGGTAGAAAATTTCAGCTGGAGCTCTCCTAACAGGAACCATTTCTACTCCGAAAGATTTGCGAATCCATCTACCATTCTTAAAAGGGTTGAACAAACCAGCAAATCAAGAGATAAGAGTTTGCAAGCGGTGAAGGAAACATGCCAATATCCAAATTTTTGGGAATCTAACATCTATAGTGAAGCTAAGAAGCATCTCTGTGAAATGCTGAATAATGGAGTTGTAAATGCAGAATCAACGAGTCAGCAGCTGCCCAAATCCTTAGGTGGGATTCTTTGTCTACCTGAATATAATAGTTCTCCTTTCTGCGGCCCGAGAAAACATGTAGATGATGTCTTCATAACTGCCCAGATGAGATTATCTCCGCGTGGCATAGTTAAAAACAATGTTAGTGGGTTAGCACAAGAAAATCATATCACTCAAGCAAGTTCAGATAGGAAAAGCTACGAGACTATGTCATATCCCCTCTGTGATAAAGTACAATCTTCCAATACGAATATCAATGTTCCAGGCGGGGAGGATCACGATAATTCTTCAGAAGTTCAATCCTGTACAGAGCATATCACTGTTCATGAAGGTGAATTTTGTTTATACAGTAAAAATAGTTGTAAAGTCCAGTAACTCCTCTGGTTGATGCTGAGTTTTTTTTCTTTGAGCTACAGTTCCTAGTTATTCTTCAAAACTTTTGGGGATCGAAGAAATGACTGAATCAAGGTCTGATGAAGCGGATGGAATTGTTAGTATTTCTAGCGAGCCATCTGGCAATGCAAACCAAATAGATGTTCAGAAAGGAGACATTCGGGAAGTTGAGAGTGAAGAAAGTTCTCCCCAATGCCTGAAAGATTCTAACCAAGGATTCAAATTGGTGAAAATTCCTATTTGTTGATTCTATGCTCCCATAAAATTTCATTAGTGTCTTGTTCTCCTTTCCATTTTCTTTGAATGAGTGCCATTTTCTTGATATTTTCAAGGATTTATTTAGAGAGGATCAAATACTCTCTCCTCCAGTATTACCCCCTGTGCATTCTCCAGGAGCCGTGGAGAACAAAGATTCTGAGGATGCAATTGACAATACAGATCGAGCCAGTCCCATATCTGTTCTCGAGCCATTATTCACAGATGATGATATCAGTCCTGCAAGCACGTCTCAACGAGGTTAGATTCCTCATAAATAATTTGGGTTCTCTTCGCTTTCTATCTTTCATCTTGATGTTAACTAAATGTGGCATTCAGTTGGAAAAGAAGTTGAACCTCGTCAAATCCATTTCAAAGAGCAATCTTGTGCAAGTGAACGAGGAACTTGTATGAAAATTTCGCTTGAGGGTGAAGAATCAGCATTTGAATATGTGGAAGCTGTGTTGCTTGGTTCTGGATTGAACTGGGATGAATTTCTTTTAAGATGGTTCTCTCTCATTGAAGTTCTCGATCCTTCATTGTTTGATGAAGTTGAGTTATTTTCTAGCCGACCTCGACATGATCAGAAACTTCTCTTTGATTGTTCTAATGAAGTTCTAAAGGAAGCGTGTGAGACACATTTCGAGTACTTGACTGGGAGATCAAGTGTTTCACATAATATAATGCCAGTTCCTACAGGTATGGATCTGATTAACAAGGTATGGAAGCGAGTCGAATGTCATCTCTTTTGGCCTCCTATGTCTCATTCTCTGGATCAACTTGTCAAAACAGACATGGGACAATGTGGAAAATGCCTGAACATCCGATCAGATATTGAGCTTACCTGTTACAATATGGGGGAAATGATTTTTGATGAACTGGTGGAAGATACTGTTCTGACCTTCACAAATGATACTATCATAAATGATGAGTTGATGATACTTGGATGAAAATGTAACAGTCCTTTTTAGTCCTCATTTGGAGAGAGCAGCTTGATGTGGTGAAGCTTATGGACATACAGTAATGCTGACTAGTGTGGTAATTTTTCTTGATTTTACGAGTTCGCGAATAAATGATCGTTTTCTTTTCCAGTTTTTCCCATGAATGGGGGATACTGCGAGTGATTACAACTTCCATATGTGTTCAGTAAATCTAACCCGATAGAAGGAAACAAGGTGTTGGTGTGGGGTGCTATATTTTTCTTGATTTTGTGACTGTTTTAGCGAGTGTCTGCATTCATATGTTTATAGTTTGGAGTATATGTTTGGTTTTGTAATGACAGAACGAAAAAGATGAGTTGTAAATTGAAAGTTAGAGCACAGGTATGCTAAGTAAAAATGTCAGAATGGAAGAAACAAGTTATTGATATTGCTGATCATTAGACTCAGATTTCACTTAAAATTTATTTGCAAGAAGAAAAAAGGATTTTTAAACGAGTTTTTTTTTAAAATATTACTTATACTTAATAGGAATAAGAACATCGAACTATGCATGCTACAATACTTAAAAAAAATGGATGCAAAATGTAAAATTTATTTAGAATTTATGTTCGATGGAACCCATCTGAACTTCATTTGTTTAGACATGTCGTAATTTAGTAAACATAAGCGTCCATTTCCTCCTATCCATGTCAACAGTTGTATAGTTCTGGCATTGAATGAAGGAGCTAACTATGTCAAAGATTTTCTAATTTCCATTCTGAATACTCGTGTCGATCAAGAGGGCTCGTTTTGCTCGAGTTCAAATCACACAAGGCGTGTGCCTACTGGCTCGTAGTCGTGTCTACTTACATTTTTTGTTTCATGTTCCTAGGAGTTCTTGAAAAGCCTAGTCTTGTTTCTTCATGGTTTTATCTACAAAAAGAACATCATCAATCCAGGCAACAATGTTGAATGCCAAACTTTCCAACACTCTGGAGTAGCTCTCTAGAATTGCTTGTCCCACATCCTGCATTCGTGAACCAAATCAATATTTTCTGTGTCGAAATGAGTATCAAGTCGTTCGATTAACGAATTTGGAAAAGAGACTTACCATGTTGTACTGGATTTTACACATATCCAGTGTAGTTTGTGAAAGTTTTGGGTATCTGAGTTTCAAACATAACAATAAGGTATCGGCTCTGCCAGCTAAAAGATGATTCTTGTCACTTCGATCTAAGTCAGACACAAGGTCCTTAACCATGCCCCATGATGATTTTGAGTGAGCCGTGCAAATTTTATGGCGCCAAGTGTACATGGAGGCCTCGATCTTGTCCGCCAGTTCGAGGGCTTCTTGTTCCAAACTTATGTTGAGTGAGTCAAGAAGATGACCAGCTGAGAATTTCGCAGGATTGTACATGTATTTGTAGATTGCGCGCATCTCCTACACTTGCTTTTCCACTCTACAATAACACAAAACCAAATCATAAGGCAAGATTTAGGACATTCTAAGTGACAATAATATTTAACGTTTAGAATGGAATTTATTACCGTAGGAACAGAGGCCGTGTACGATTCTGGAATTTGCATTTCAGCAAGAATACCACTGTTTATAGCCATTGCAGCCTTGTGGATTTGGTTGGCAACGTTGTGTTTTTGGCGTAAATGCTTCTTTGATTCCTCAGAGAGCCCATCTGTGGGTATACATGGAACAGGCAACCACCACTTCTCTTCTTCTTTGTGTACAGGTTTCTGAGGTTGAATTATCCTCCTAAACGACCCTGAATGCATCGAATTCATTGATATGCTACCAAGTTCAGCATACCAAAACTCAGTCTCCTTAAAGCTCTCCAATATGTCCTGTTCAATATATTAGTTTCATCCTCAGTTTCACCTCTGAACATTCATGCTCGAATGAATAAAAAGTTGAGTAGGTCTCTTGTGGTTTCATGAGTCCATATACATGAGACGGGTCGATCTAATTTATACCTATCATGAAAATTAAAATATTTGATATAAAAGATAATGTTTTTTCATAAGGTCCAAGTTTGAGATTTGTTTCACAACAGTTTTTGTGTAGAAAGTTCAAGACAGATGGTGAGAATATTAAAACTTTTTCTTGATTGCTTGACTCCAGATTTTGCACTAAGCGCTTTTTTATTGCTATTTTAAGATATGAAACGGCGTTTTAAGACATCCCCAAAGGGAAATGACAGAGCCTATCCTTCCGAATTTCGAATATTTACCTGTAGCATTGCATCAAGTTTCTTCAAGGAAGGAAGGTTGATGTAAATGTCTGGTCTTGGCCTACTTATCATTACCTGCAAGTACATTGTTCCTTCGTCATTAAGAAGCAGTCGTCCCTCTCAAAAAAGAAAATACGCCGTCAGCGAAAAAATAAACAAACTCTTGGATCCAATGGTGTGAAAAGTTGCCCAAAAACCTAGTTGTTCAATGTGTATATACATAGACGCACCTCTAAAATAGTCCCATCTTTCAAACTATGCAAAGTTGGACTCAATTCCACCATGTAATCACACACAGATAACAAACAATTTATTTCTCTTTTCCACATCATCTTCCTGTCAATGTTCAAAGGCTCTAATCTCTGATGCTGACCAAATATTGAAGCTACATCACATGATACTACAATTAGATACAGCCCATAAATAAAAACAAAATTTTGAAAATATAAAACCCGTGTTCGATTAAAATCCCCGTAGACTTTTGAATCTTACCATAGAGATTTGTGATGGCATTTGAGATTGTGATAGCAGTGGGCGCCCCTTTACCACTTCCAGACATATCCTCTCCTAATAATATCTTTGAAGATCTCTCCTTCATCAATTCAAAATCTGTAAAATATACACAAAGCCACAAACCTTTGACACTAAACTCATCATCTAATACCAAAAAAAATGTGCAAAACTTATACTTATATATATCGTATGTACTATATATACAGGAACTTGCATGACCCACGAACCGCAACCATGATAGATTCCGGTTACCACTTCTTGATAGCTTCATGCATTACTTGATCAAAAACCACAAAAAATCTCTCCTAAATCAAGTATCTCCTTGTTCATTCCTTCCTTGTGCTGCTTCATGCATAATCTTGACAGTGCAGCTCTAGCTGGAGACTTGAGGCCCTGCCAGCTGAATGGAGAGGCTGCCTCAGAACAGGTGATGTCGTCCGTATGCCCCGAAAACGCCGAGGTCTCGGAATTAGTCCTGCAGTAAGCGAAAGAATCGCCACTCGAAGCCGAGTAACTGGTGGTTTCTGTGAATGATTGACCAGTAGAAAGTGTAGGGCGATATCCCAAATCATTGCTCTCATCAGAATTTAATGCGCTTCTGTCCATTTTCTTGATTTTTCAATATATGGCCTTCTGATTTAATGTGTTGGGAATCAAATTCTGCAACGAAATATTTTTTTATTTTTATTTTAATAATAAATCACTTAAATATCATCATGTCATGCAAGATACGAGATTCTCGAAACAAAGAACGCATAATCCGCAGAGAAAACTTGTATATTTTTGTTTCACTTGAATAAATTTAAACAGAAAGAAGGGGTATGAATCTGAAAATCTTGTGTTCCAAATTTGAATGCGGGGAACTAGCCGGGAACTGCCAGAAATTATTGAAAAAGAAAAAGCAAATATTCTATAATTGAAGATCTTTATCAAGAAAAAGAGCTACTGTCATTGTTTATATCAGAACTTCGGATTTTTTTTTTAAAAAAAAATCTTGATAAATTACATTTTTTACCTTTTGATTAGAGCAAACAGAGTTTGAATATCAAAGAGTTGGAAGTTTGAAATTGAAACAGTCCCCTATATAATATCTGCAAAAACTTTACCTTAAAGAAAGCAAATTTTGTTCATGCGCCATTCGAATACCATGTGGTCAGATTCTTGAACTACAAGCCATAGTTGCTCTAAAGATGACGAAGTTTCATTGAGAGGATATTAAAGCCAAACATCAACTTTAATTTGATCAAATGTAAAATAGCTTTTTTAAAAAATAAATGTCAATAATAGTTTTTAATTAACACAAAAATTCATGTGAGACCGTCTCACGCCTTATTTTTGTGAGACAGATCTGCGACCCGATCTCACCTATGAAAAATAATAATTTTAATTGTATGTATAGACTGAGTTGATCTGTCTCATTGATATAATCTCACAAGAGATCTACTCTTCTATTAAAATTGTTAGTTTGGTTTCAAATTTATTAAATTAATCGTTTTCTATTTTAAATTTTGTCACAAAATATTATCTTATCAGAAACCTACGGAAATATGATAATTTTGATGCGGGGACAATTGTTAAATATATTTCTTCTTCTTTTTTTAAAATTTTTTTGTTTAAATTTGTATTGATTTTAAGGTGTGAAACAATATTAAAACATGTACATAATGTCATGAATGATTTATCCCAACTGATTTAAACTTTAAATAAATGGTTTATATTATTTTAATAAATGATTATTTTGTAGTTTGTCCAATTTGATGGACGTGCACACCATCATGTGTTCCAATTGAAATATCAGAACGTGCGATGGAGTGGAAATTTTAAATTTTTTTATGAATAATATTTTCTCAAAATAAATATTTATATATTATTTTTCCAATACTTTTTGTTATAAAAGTTTGCAATATAACTTAGGACATGCTTGTGATCAAAATTTCTGAATCACGGAAAATCAATAAATAAAAACTTTTAAATGTCATGGAATTTTTTATATTTTCACTAGCTAATTTATGTATGTATTCAACTTGGACCAAATTTGACAATCTGTTTGACCTCTCCTGGAGGGAAAAAAGAAAAGAGAAAGAAGAGTATTCATTCACTTTTTTTTTTTTTTTTAATTATCATTGATATCACATAAGAGATTATTTTGGACTTTTCCTAAATAATTGAGAAAAGCATAGCGAAAATATGGTCGGACCAAATCATCAGCTACGTACATTTCATGTTATATACGTACATATGGTATAATAATTTCAATTATGTAACACTTTACTACCGAAACAAAGAAAACTATACCATATATATTGATTGTAGAATGAAATATAACACCATATGTAACAGATGATCTCTCGTCGCTGAAGTGGCTTGGAGTTCTCAGGTTAGCATAATCGTGAAAATCACAAAACTAAAAATTGGTGAGATGACGCCAAGATGTTAAAAAATATATATATAGGCAGATAAAAGGGAAATATGATCCTATTTTTAGGGTAATGTCCTAATGTATATCTAAATGTGTATATTTATCCATATGAAGGCCATACTTTTTTTTAGTAGATCCCACATGTTAAGATAAATATACACCTTTAAATTTATACTTTAAGATATTTCTCTATGAGTAGGCTAAAATTTCTCATAAAGGATATACATGTAATTATGAAAAGACCAGAGTGACTTACTTTACCTTAATCATATGTTGGTTTTTTTGTAGTTGTAAAAAAATCTATAATTGTAACATAAATTTTTTTTAATATGTAATTTAGAATCTCATTGTAATACCTCTAGTCCCACATCTTAAAAATTAAAGATTTAAAATGAGTTTATAATGGACTTACAATGGACTTCTATAGCAACTCGGATTAATTATTTTCGTAAAGCGATGACGAATACGAAGTAGTTGCTATAGGGGTCCATTGTGCAGTCACACAAGCGCGAGCCCGAGCTCGGGGCGTGATATAATGGTATCAGAGGCGGTCACGGGCAAGGAACACCGAGAAATAAGTGTTATGTGGGGGTAAAGTGCTACGTGCATGATAGCCATCTCTTGAACATGCGGGGCAAAGTGCCACATGACGGGAGTCACCTCTTGAACCTATAGGATCCATCTCTAGATTCTTGACGCTGGTGGATCGAGGAGTCAGGCCGCGACGAGGACGTCGCGTTCTGAAGGATGAGTGATTGTAATACCTTTTGTACCACATCTTAAAAATTAAAAATTTAAAATGAGCTTATAATGGGCTTACAATGGACTTCTATAACAACTTGAGTTAATCATTTTCGTAAAGCGATGACGAATATGAAGTTGTTATATGAGTCCATTGTGCAGTCACGCAGGTGCGGGGCTCAAGCTCGGGCTCGGGTCGTGACACTCATAATTTCGTTAAATAGGTGGATTGTATTGACAATATTTTAATCCCTGCCAACTACAACTAACAATTGACGAGCCGACCCGCCTAGACAAATTGGATTGTAAATTTTGTAACCCGTTCAAATAACAGGTTTTGGATTGGTCTGGTCTGTTTTAACACCTCTGAGCTCACTACTAATCTACTATTACTCCAAGCCTAACATAAATTCGCCCAATGCTGCCATCTTCGAAGCCCAAGTGTTTGGAAATGTCGCACCTGTTTTCACGAGTTTCCTACTACTAGATTAATAGGTTGGAACTGATCGGTCCTCCACAATATTAGTATAGTTATTTCTGATCTTCCTTCTCTTTAAACTAATATGGAAATTGAGTGTTACATATAGATATATAAATGAACCAAGTCGTTCGCGATCTATTTGAAGCCCATCTCAATAAAAAGCTTGTTCGATATCATTCGTTAAGTTTATCGAGCTGACTTGAGCTCGATATAGCCTATTATTATTTAACTCGGATATAGAATATTACAAGGATGACTTGAATGTACAGTACAGTATCAATCATTATCATAATTAAGGGTGGTAAAAATTAGTAATGGAATAAATAAAAATAAAATAATCCATTAGCTCATACAATTCTGTCGCTTTACAAAGATGTAAACCGTGAAAAGCAATTTCTTTTAGAGTAATGATGTATGTACAACCAAATTTGTACATCAATTCTTACAACACAATAAATTCAGTACAAAAATTTCATTTATTAAAATCTAATGATAAATTCAATACAAAATATCACGAAATAATAGCAAAATCTCACGATATAATAACAAAATCTTATGATATAATTGTTGTTAATATCGTTGTACGATATTTTAGTTGTACATTTCACATTATTCTTTTTTTTTAACCTCAGTAAATTTTAATAAAAAATATTATTAATAATTTTCTCAGTTTTCTGTCAAACAAAAAATTTATTTCTATAAGAAATGATATTCTTCCACCATTGCAATTTCCAAAGACTTGTAATTGTCCAGCATTTTGATTTCCCATCATCCTTCTCCTCTTGTCTGATTTCTCCTTTTTTCATTTGCAAAGCTATCTATAAAAAAAAATCAATAATAATAATAATAAAAGTGAAGGAAATATAAAAAAAATACTTAGAATCACTTTACGAAAACGATTAATTCAAATCTATACATATTATAAAAGTGTGAACCAGGGTCAAAGTTTTTCATTGTGTATTGTCAACTTTGTCCTTATTTTGTACACACTTGAGTAATTTAGTAAGGATGTTTTAGTAAAATCAATTATTATGATAAGGTTAAAATTGGAAAAATACGTGTTTGTTGGATAAACATCAAATTTGAGAACAAATTTTTTCTATGAATACTTTGAGTTTTATTATTATAAATTTTTTATTTAGTTATAGATAAAGTGAACATATTTTTTTCGACGAAAATCTACATGTTTGTTGAAAATAAAAAAAGTTTTTCATTGTGTATTGTCAACTTTGTCCTTATTTTGTACACACTTGAGTAATTTAGTAAGTATGTTTTAGTAAAATCAATTATTATGATAAGGTTAAAATTGGAAAAATACGTGTTTGTTGGATAAACATCAAATTTGAGAACAAATTTTTTCTATGAATACTTTGAGTTTTATTATTATAAATTTTTTATTTAGTTATAGATAAAGTTAACATATTTTTTTCGACGAAAATCTACATGTTTGTTGAAAATAAAAAAAGTTTTTCATTGTGTATTGTCAACTTTGTCCTTATTTTGTACACACTTGAGTAATTTAGTAAGTATGTTTTAGTAAAATCAATTATTATGATAAGGTTAAAATTGGAAAAATACGTGTTTGTTGGATAAACATCAAATTTGAGAACAAATTTTTTCTATGAATACTTTGAGTTTTATTATTATAAATTTTTTATTTAGTTATAGATAAAGTTAACATATTTTTTTCGACGAAAATCTACATGTTTGTTGAAAATAAAAAAAGTTTGATTGAAATATTAAAATATTTTTATTTTTATTATTATACCTAAAGTTAACATATTTTTTTCTAATATATTTTTTATTTGGTTATAGATAAAATGAAAATAATTTTTCCCACAAATATCAATATATTTGTTGAAAATAAAAATTAAATTTGATTGAAATAAATTTTTTTGTAATTTTAAAAAAACCATTTCTCTCTCTTATTATTATCTTCACTTTCTCTCTCCAATAAAACTTTATTCCTCGTTAAAATCTTCTCTCCATACAATTCTAAATCCTTCCCGAATCTAATAGAAAATGCCGAATCAACAGCATATATGACAAGTCGAGCAATACTTACTTCAAAAAATGAATATGTTGACAAGTTGAATGAGAAAATTATTTAATTTTTCCCAGGTGAAGGTAAAACATATTCAAGCTATGATGAAGCTGTTGACGATACTCAAAATTTTTATCCCCAAGAATTTTTAAATACCTTGACTCCAAATGGAATGCCTCCTCATCGTTTGGTTTTGAAAAAAAACTGTACAATTATGCTATTGAGAAATTTAGATCCATCTGAAGGCCTGTGTAATGGAACCCGAATGGTTTGTAAGGAATTTGAAGACAATGTCATCCATGCAGAAATAACTGTTGGACATCATGCTGGAAAACATGTTTTTATTTCAAGAATACCCTTGTCTCCTGCTGAGAACGAGGGATATCCTTTCCAATTATTAAGAAGAAAACAGTTTTCGATTCGTTTGTGCTTTGCAATGACAATTAATAAGGCACAAGGTCTAACTATACCAATTGTTGGTATATACCTATCACAACCTGTGTTTTCGCATGGCCAATTATACGTTGCATTATCTAGAGGCACTTCAATGTCCGCTACAAAAGTCTTGATAAAGCCAAATTCAATCACAAATATTGATGATGCAAGAACAAAAAATGTTGTATACAAAGAAGTTCTTCATCAAGGTCCATAATTTCATTAACTTATTTGTCAGAATAATTTTGATCTTGCATGTATGAAATTGATATATTTACTAAATAATCTGAATTTGCAGACCAGGAGATGGCCACGGTCAAGGGTAAAGAGTAAAAATAAAAGAGACTGCATTGCAACAAATGTGGGGGAAAGGACAAAGCTTAAGTATGTCGGACTTGAAGGTTTTATCTTTCGTTATGTTTTTCACAATTTTTTAAAACAATTTCCAGTTGGCGTCGAAGAGCATCAAAATCCATTTTCGAACAAAAAATTCAGCAAATAAAACAAAGCTCACTATTTGACTTGTCCTACATCCTTGGAATAACTTCCTACATAAATGATGTTATCTGTTTCTCACATATTTTTGTATGTTTTTTAAGTTTCAATGTGGGATTCAATTACTTTAGTCTTTGGAATAGCATATTTACATGTTGCGAATTAATCGAAAGACGTATAGCAATAAGGCTATCCTGATATAGAAAAATTATGCCATATAAAAATTTCTACTAAATTATTCTTTCTGAAATATGCCGGTCATATTAGACTCTGGTTATTGCTGAATGAACTAAGCTTTGTTGAGCCACACTATATTACTAATATTGACAAATGGGAGTTGAAAGAATTTACCTTTAGACTCATTGATTTCTTCCGTGTTATTTACTTTTTGAAACTTTCTTGTTTTCTTTTCTGTTTATTTTTCAGAATGTCAAGAGTGAATATTCTATTTTATGTAGGACAAGTCATGATTATGGTGTTTAAACATGTTTTATCTCTATATATTACTTCAGATTGACAGCCATGGAAGCATGCAAGAGCTTTTTCCCAGCAATGCCCAACCTAAAAAGGGTTGAAGCAGACAAAATGAGGTCCACTCTGTTTTCCTGGTTCTATATATACTATCTTGTCAGCATTTTTTCGGGACACACTCGTATACCAAACTGCTATATTATTTGCAAATCGCTTAAAATTACCAGTCTCATGTGTTGTAAAGGGTTGTCAAGAATAACTCCTTAAAGAATCAATTGTTTAGAAACTGTGAATTTGTCAAATCCATTACAATTCTTCTGCTCTCCAGTATGTTATGTTTAATTTTGCATCTGTAAAGAGTGATTCTTGTTTGTTAAATAATTTACAAATTTAGTTTATTTCACTGATTTAATAATATGAGAATATATGGAACTTCCTAATGATACACAAATAATCTTTACGCTATTGCATGCCTTATATGAAATTTTTATGAGCATGAAGTCATGTTACTTATGCATATCACATGTGCATAATCTCTGTTGTACATGTGTATCTGAGGTATGTTACGCTCAGACATGTTTGGAGTAGCTTATGTGCGTAATATTCAGGTTCCCCTTCTTCCCAGTATATATGAAACGCTTACTTCAAGTCCAAATCTAATGAATCTTGCTCAGGAATTAGCATATGTTTCTGTGTTGCTTGAAAAGCACGGGTTCAAGTTTTGAATGAGCATGGGAAGTGCTTGAAGTTCCTAGAGAACAAAATGTCGTGGTTTTTTCCATCTTAATTGTAATCATGTAATATTTTTTTCATGCAATCTATAAACATTATCTTGCTTGGTTTCCTTCACGAGTATTTTGAGCTTAAACTTGAATTTTAAGCCATTTTTTGCTGTTATTTGTTTTATATCATAAATTTTGAATGCAGGGGTTGGCTTAGAGAAAATAAAACAGGTTCCCCCGGAGATTTTGAAGGAGTAAACATTAATATTTATTTTTAAAATGTTTTAAAACAGTCATCATTTCTAATTTTATTTTACTTTTTTTCTCGATAGATACTTATTAGTAACTTTTTAAATTTCATTTATTTATATTGTAAAAAATAAAAATTAAAAAATTATATCATATCAACTCTTTTACCAAGTGAGAAACAAGAAGAATCACATGGAAGGAAGGGGTGAATAAAATCTCCTCACAACCACCGAAAACCTTAATTTTTTTCTTGTCGATACAAATATATATCTTTTAAATTATTATTATTGTGTATTTTTTCATTCTACCTTCGTAAAATTTTCATCGACCTCGATTGTATAATTTGGGTGACATTGGTGTTGGCTTGTGTATATTTTACCATTATTTGAATACTTATCTTGATTTATTTTCAAAGATTCCTATGACATTTGTCGGAATTTGGAGCCCTTCAGTGATGGTTTCGTTTATAACAATCCAAAGATTCTCAACAGTCAGGGTCTAATTTTTTTAACTTACACAGAACATACGCACGGTGGAACAAGATGGAAAAACTATTAAACTTCAGATTGTAAGATTCTTGACTTGATTCATCATTCTTATCCACCAAGAGTTATATTGTTGTCTTTCTCTGGTGGATTTCAATCTATTTACTTTCACTGTTTTTTTTATTTCGAGTAATCAAAATAAATGTGTATTCTTCTTCTTTGAGTTGGTTCGCGAATTTTTTGAGCTGATTTTGAAGAATATTTGAATCTAATTTAAATTTACTGAACTGTAGTTGAACTTGAGAATTCCTGTGTGTTTTCAAGCCGAACTTGAGCGATGGCCTTAGAGCTGCTACTCGGCTCTTAATTAACTCCAATTATTTACTATTTGTACTAATTTTATGTTTACTTATTATATATACAATTTTATAGCCTTCAACTGTTATGCCACTTCAATTTTTTGGAGTTTTTCTTTATACTCTACGTGATACTCTATTACAGAGAGACTGCCAACTTTTTATTTGCCTTCTCTGGTGATAAGAAGATTTCTAATAAGGCTCTAATATTATATTAATAATTATATATGTAGTGTAATTCTGTCTATCGAGGAAAAAAAGTATTTTTGGTTTATAAAAAAAATAATAGGAAATGATGATTTGTAACAAATAAAAGATAAAATTTTGTAATTCGAGATAAATAGTATTTTTGATTTATCAAAAAACATAATATGATATCAAATTTAGTTATTCTATATATATATAAAAAAAGATATTAGCAATATTGATTTGATTTTTCTTAGATTTGATACGTCATAGCTATAATATATCTACTTAAAACTTAATAAATTACCGACTGAAGTAGGACAACATAGGTAATTTGTAAAATAATAAAATTTCACATGCTCCTATTATAATTATATTTTAAAATAAGCATGAAAGGTTATGAAAAACATAAACTTATTTTAACATGATNACTGTTTTTTTATTTCGAGTAATCAAAATAAATGTGCATTCTTCTTCTTTGAGTTGGTTTGCGAATTTTTTGAGCTGATTTTGAAGAATATTTGAATCTAATTTAAATTTACTGAACTGTAGTTGAACTTGAGAATTCCTGTGTGTTTTCAAGCCGAACTTGAGCGATGGCCTTAGAGCTGCTACTCGGCTCTTAATTAACTCCAATTATGTACTCTTTGTACTAATTTTATGTTTACTTATTATATATACAATTTTATAGCCTTCAACTGCTATGCCACTTCAATTTTTTGGAGTTTTTCTTTATACTCTACGTGATACTCTATTACAGAGAGACTGCCGACTTTTTATTTGCTTTCTCTGGTGATAAGAAGATTTCTAATAAGGCTCTAATATTATATTAATAATTATATATGTAGTGTAATTCTGTCAATCGAGGAAAAAAAGTATTTTTGGTTTATAAAAAAATAGTAGGAAATTATAATTTGTAATAAATAAAAAGATAAAATTTTGTAATTCAGATAAATAGTATTTTTGATTTATCAAAAAACATAATATGATATCAAATTTAGTTATTCTATATATATATAAAAAAATATTAGCAATATTGATTTGATTTTTCTTAGATTTGATACGTCATAGCTATAATATATCTACTTAAAATTTAATAAATTACCGACTGAAGTAGGACAACATAGGTAATTTGTAAAATAATAAAATTTCACATGCTCCAATTATAATTATATTTTAAAATAAGCATGAAAGGTTATGAAAAACATAAACTTATTTTAACATGATTATAATAATTTATTAAGTAATTTTAAATACAATTATATTATCTTTAATAATTGGCTCTAATATTATATTAATAATTATATATGTAGTGTAATTCTTTCAATCGAGGAAAAAAAGTATTTTTGGTTTATAAAAAAATAATACGAGATGATAATTTGTAATAAATAAAAAGATAAAATTTTGTAATTCGAGATAAATAGTATTTTTGATTTATCAAAAAACATAATATGATATCAAATTTAGTTATTCTATATATATATAAAAAAATATTAGCAATATTGATTTGATTTTTCTTAGATTTGATACGTCATAGCTATAATATATCTACTTAAAATTTAATAAATTACCGACTGAAGTAGGACAACATAGGTAATTTGTAAAATAATAAAATTTCACATGCTCCAATTATAATTATATTTTAAAATAAGCATGAAAGGTTATGAAAAACATAAACTTATTTTAACATGATTATAATAATTTATTAAGTAATTTTAAATAAAATTATATTATCTTTAATAATTGACTCTAATATTATATTAATAATTATATATGTAGTGTAATTCTTTCAATCGAGGAAAAAAAGTATTTTTGGTTTATAAAAAAATAATACGAGATGATAATTTGTAATAAATAAAAAGATAAAATTTTGTAATTCGAGATAAATTGTATTTTTGATTTATCAAAAAACATAATATAATATCAAATTTAGTTATTTTATATATATACAAAAAAGATATTAGCAATATTGATTTGATTTTTCTTATATTTGATACGTCATAGCTATAATATATCTACTTAAAACTTAATAAATGACCGACTGAAGTAGGACAACATATGTTATTTGTATAATAATAAAATTTCACATGCTCCAATTATAATTATATTTTAAAATAAGCATGAAAGGTTATGAAAAACATAAACTTATTTTAACATGATTATAATAATTTATTAAGTAATTTTAAATAAAATTATATTATCTTTAATAATTGAGTTATTATTTCGGTAGAACTCTAAATAAGATGGATTCTTTTTAACACATATTCTTTTTAACACAAGATAAGAAGAACTCTAGATAAGAAAGATTTGTTTAACACAAGATAAGAAGGATTCTATTAAGACTCTATTATTATATTNATATTATTATATTAATAATTATATATAGCGTAATACTTTCAAATGTATTCAACAAAAATACACAGGAATTTTCTCTACAAGTTTGCATAAACGCGTTTCGAAATTCAGAGAAGGCTGGGGACTTGGAGGTAGGTTGGATATTCATTCAAAGTTGAAACTCCTTAAATAAAAATTTGACAGGTATTGATCTTTAATCTTCGTGCGTTCTATTAAACTTATTTGTGTTGAATAGACTCGATGAATTGAATTAAAAACATAGAAATCAAAGCATCGACTTTTGTAACCCAAGGTTCCATTGCTTTTAAATAATTGTATTTATTTCATTTTCCAAACATTTTGAATTAAGAACCCGTTCGATTTGTGTACCATGCCAAAATATTATATTTCAATCATAATGTGGTAGACCAATATCTATCAATTTCTATTATTTCCAATATACTTATTATTTATTTAAATTATTGTTGTTTAATATATTTCATTCTCAAAATTTTTTGTGTCATGTCAATTAAAGAGTACAAAATCATATAGTTCGAATGGACACCTTGCACATATGTCCTATCATCTCGTTGCAACCGAGTCAAAACAATGCTTCCATAAAGGTTAAAGTAGTACGACAGGGAAGCCAAATACCCGCCAAATCAAATTCGAAGCCTATTAGAAAACTGATCTTTGTGGACGAAGAGGTAATTTCTTCTTATCCATATTCATCTATATTTAAATTGTTGTTATAATAATTAAATAAACATATTCCGTTTTCATGAAGGGAACCAAAATACATGGAATAATGTTTTCGAACACAATAGATTTTTTTCAAGATCAGTTGAAGATAAACAAAACTTATATCATCTCCAATCCAATTATTCAAGAAGTCAACAACAATTATCCGAATGTCAACAAACAGATAGAATTGATTTTCCAAACGAAGATGACAATAGACGAACTACAAACTCAATTCACTTGTTCCAATGGGACTTCCGAATTTACAATGTTCGATGATGCGAGCAGAGAATCACATACTAATGAAGATATATGTATCGATTTATGTGACCAATAAAGACTTTCTAGATTTATGTAATGAAATTATCAAATGTTGTAAAAATTTTGCAGATATAATTGGTGTTCTGAAGGAAGTTCGACAGCTTAATAAATTTCACAAAAAAGATATGAACATCATCGGATATAGAAGAGAGATAGTACTTATAAATCCTTCGTGAGTATTTATTCTTTCTTTATGTTTTAAAAAAAAAAAAGCACACTAATATTTTTAAAGCCTTATTTTAGTATTAAAATTTTACAATATATGATTGGATATATATTTTTTTTTATTGATTTTAACTATTTTTCCCTCTTCTTAAAGGCTAGATACTCTAACAATTACTCTATGGGATGATCTTGCTATTAACGAAGGACTATTTTTACAAGAGATAGAGATGGATAAACCGATTATAGCTTTCTGTAACTTGAAAAGACATATATTTGAAGGTAAATTTTTTTAAAATTTTATAATCAATATTTACAAAAATTATTCATTAGCATTACTCACTACTTCTCCTTATGACTGATAATAGGAAAGTTTCAGTTCAAATCAACAACAACAACAATGTTCACAAATCCATCTTGCATAGAAAAAGAAACAATAAATATATGGTAATATTATTTTCGATTGTTTTTAACAAATCTATAATATTGATATTATTTCTTTTTACTATTCAAGTTTGTAAATATCTTTATGTTAATCATTCTACTACAGGTTAGGTAACAACTTAAAAGAAATAAGTCTAGAAGAATTATGGATGACACATCAAATTAAAGATGCTGAAGAAATTACTTTGAGGCAAATTCTCGATCAGATTAATATTCTACCAAAGGTTACGTGCCATTTCTTATTCAATTTATTTTTATTACTTCACGATTATTTTTTTTAATATTTATTCATTGGAGCAAATATTTTATTAATGACATTTATAAAAAAAAAATTAGATAGGGAATCACAAATTGATATTTAATTTGACGTTCTGTATCTCACTTATTAACAAATACAGAACAAATTCTATTGCTTCAAGGCATACATATATGAGGTAGAAAATAAGGCGAATCCATGGTACGAAGCATGTAGTAATTGCTCAAAATCAGTCAACAAAACAATGAAAACCCGGAGCTGTAATAACTGCATAGACTTCAATATCAGTATTGTGTCAAGGTAAAATTACATTTAAACATTATATTTATAAGTTTACATGAGTTGATAATAATGCCTTACATTAAATTGTTATTGTAGATATAGAATAACGATGAGCGTAAATGATGGCACTGCCACTGCAAGTGTTACATTGTTCGGAAATGTCGCAAATGTTTTTATTGGCTGCATCGTTGAAGATTATATCGATTCCATCACTAAGGTATACAAATAATGATTTTTTTTCCAAAGAATATATATAATTACCATTTACTAATAAAAATATTATTTTTCTACAGGATGGCAACACTTCAATATACTACAAGCTTTTAGAGACACCAAATAGAGAAGAATATACATTTCTTCTCAAAATGGACAAGTCGGTTGAAATAAAATACGGAACATTAGCATTTGTAATTGAAGGCATTCAAAATCCAAGCACAAATTTCAACAACAAAAACGTTGCAAGCAAAAAGAGATCTGTAGATTTCGAACAAGAAGATATTAAAAATAAAAGAGGATCTCCAACAAATATCATTAACGATATTGGCATACAAATAATAGAAGACCACGACAATACAAATATGGAGATTAAGGATGATGAAATTATAGCTTCTCCTGCAAAGAAAGATTTTCTGCATAAAAAAATACAAAAAAAGAGAGGTCGTCCAAGAAAAGAATCATCAAAGAATAAAGATATGAAAATGCAAATGATTGATGGCGATAACACCACAAAAATTGTTATTGAAGATGATGATAATATTGCTTCTTTCATTAAGAAGAAAGGGCGAATGAAAAAGGAAAAACTCGTGAAAGATAGAAAATTCCAAAATATAAAAGAAGAAAAGGTTGACACAATTATTTGATTTAAGTTTTAGAATGCATTATCTACGTTATATTTTTATTTTTCTTGAATTAAATAAATAGTGGTAAAATAATGTGATCAACACTATAGATTATATTTTTTCTTTATCTCATATTTATTTTAATACTTTTGTTATGACATCAATTCTATGTTATATTTTTTGATTGATTACTAATATATATTGCAACAATTATAAATTCATTTTTGTTTGAAATACATAACATTTTTTTAACAAATAATATTTTCACTTGATAATACATGTTGTATAAATTATATTACATTGAATTTTACTGTTTGACTAAATAAAATAGATGAAAATCATTAATTATTTGCAAACTTATAATCTCTTCTTAACTCATTTCTTTAACAACATTTATCAACAATAGAAGTGTGTTTCCACGTGCAACGCACGTGACTTTTCCTAGTTACTATAATAGTATGTTATAATATTTTATAAACCGAATCAAACATGTCAGGTGAACTTATACGGGATCGGGGGATGAGAGTGAAACTAACATTTGGGATAAACTTCAATCCAAGCGTCATTTGGCCTTTGTGTCATCAGCAAGCACCACATTGAATGGAGATGGATTCAATTCAACCAACGCTTTGTATTTTCCTTCCACAAATACTCCTTTGAGGAAAATTCTATTTAATGGATAAAATAAACCCAAAAATCTATTAGAAAAAAAATACATATGAGAAATTAAAGAGTGCTGATTATTAGAAATATTTGTTCGTCGAAATCGAGTATTTCACACACACACTCCATTTGGTGAAATTCTTACATTGTTTGACCAACAAATGCACCTTCGGTAAAGTATTCGTCGTCCACAATTTTGAGTTTGAGGTAACCGTGAGTTTCCAGCTCCGATCGTGATAATTCGAACACAAACTTCTCATTCCAGTAAATTACATTATGATTTACTGCAAAAGAACGATATTAAAAATAAGAGTAGGTATCTTGTGAGACGGTCTCACGAATCTTTATCTGTGAGACGGATCAACCCTACCGATATATTCACAATAAAAAGTAATATTTTTTCATGAATGAACCAAATAAGAGATTCGTCTCACAAAATAGTACCATTGAGACCGTCTCACACAAGTTTTTGCCTAAAAATAATAATATTATCTTCATAATAAGTTCGAATTAGATAAAATAAAATAAAATAAAATCAATCGAGATAGATTCAAAAATATCGATGATCTAAAATAAACCTGTTGCAGTCTTGCTTCTACGTATTTGGCCACAACATTCCATATTAACATGGTAAGCTGAATTCCCTGTGAATAAGATTTTTTTTAAAAAAAAAATTAATTACATATATCACAAAAACTCAAATGTCGGTATCACTGATCAATTTTGTGAGAAATATATTCTATTTGAGTCCCAAACGAAAAATTATTTTTTTTAATTATAAATATGAGTATGATCAATGGCGGAGCCAGAAATATGGCTCTGCTCGGGTTAGAATTTTAAACTCTAAAATCTTTTACTATTTTAAATTGATCTACCCGGGCTGATATCATATTATTCCAAAATTATACAAAATTTACATATAATTTTTTAAAAAAAAAATTGGGACAGTCCGGGTATATGTTCATCTAGCTCCGCCCTTGAGTATGATTGACCGTCTCACGAATAAAGATCCACGAGACATACCTACTCTATATATATATATTGGAATAAAAAAATTTACCAATTTTACTGGTATTTTTAATGCCTTCAGCGCTGACAAGAAGAACTTCAAGCATTGCACCTTTCATTTTATTAATTTCGAGAAATATAATTCATGTTCCTTTTCCTATATTATGATTGTGATTAAAAGGGACTTTTGCAATAGGGAATTTAATTTCATCAAATGAATGCAATTTAATATCTCCATTAAATGGAGGTGTTACAGCTTACAATATCATATATTTTTAATTTTTTAAATTAATAAAATTAGGTCATTTAATACTTTCACTCTTATGTAACGATTTTTTAGATAAATGATACGGGGTATTTTGTTTTGTAACCTTGATCAACTATTTATTTAAGAAAATGACATCCTCAAGTGTATTTCAAACATATTTGAAGAGATCATTTTCTTAAACGAATAGTTGACCAAAGTTATTTTGCAAATTTTCCGTTCATTTTCATTATATTACAATATATTGGACATGTTTCACCAAATTAATTAAGTGATATCGGATTTCCTTTTATTTTGTTTAGTTGAAAAAAATAAATGTTGTAATTAGATCTCAAACCTACGACGTCGTCTTAAATTTGAAACTTGGTCAAATATTAGTTTTTTGTTAATCAACATATGTGTCAACTTCCATAAAAACGTTATGGAATCAGAAAATCTAATGATATTATAATAAAAGAAAATACTTTCTGTGTATCACATAATAATCCGAAAGATAGAAACCGTTCATAACTCTACATTATCATTTTCATATAAATGTTCAAGTTTATGAGGAAATTAAATTTATATGAAAAGCGTGCTTTTGTTGTTGTTGTTGTTTTTTTTTTTTGATTGACATTATCTTCGGAGTTTAATTAATTTTTATATAAACCTCTAATTGATTATTTTGAAATTTAATTTCTACCGATAATGTATACGAATGATCGTATAAATTTAGAGTAGGAGGTTTGAATTTATATCGTGAGACTGATTAATTTGGTTTATATTTATAGTTAAAAACAATGCGTTTAACATAAAAATGATATTTTTTCGTTAGATTGGATAAGAGATTCGTCACACCAAATTCACCCGTCATAATATGTTTTTATGATATATCTGTCAAATGGAAAAAAAAGAATATTTTTTTAAGTTAGTATGCTTTTTTTGTAAAATTTAATTGGTTTCACCAAGTCGAGGCCTCAAGCTTTTTAGTCTTTGATTATAAGTTTAACCAAGTTACTGCTCAGAAACGAAAATGCAGAAACTCCCATGTAAGTGTAACCATCCGGAGATATCACGCCACAGTCAAAGAAAATGCGGTGATATGAAGTGTTCTGTTTTAAGAAAAACCCAACATCCAAACTTCGTAAATAAATTTCTTTCCTTTCTTTTTTTTAAAAAAACTATCCAGTCAATCAGCTTGGACGAATTGTCCGAAGTTTTCGATTCTTCACTTGTAATTTAACAAAAAAGACAATGCGACAATTTATGGGATTGTCCGACAATGATCGGGACTCTTTTGGACTGTCCTCCATCAGCAGTTGCTACGGTAACACGGTTGGTTGACCATGCTTGAGGTTGTCTATATTAAGCTTTGTGGTTGTTCTTGAGCTTTTCCTTTCCTTTAACATCGCCAGCTTAGTGTTTGCAGAAGTTTATCCAGGACAGGGTTCGTTCCCCTGTTTTGTTTGAGCAAGGGCGATAAAGCTGGTGTCATCCAAGAACTGGAGAAAAGCGTTGATGCCAACCTAGCCGACTATGACAAGAGAACAGCTCTTCACTTCGCATCATGTGAGGGTTGCACAGAGATAGTTGATCTACTTCTTGAAAAAGGAGCTGATGTGAACTCCAATGATCGTTGGGGTCGCACTGTGAGCACCTTCTTAACATTTCTCACCTATAAGGTCCATTATGTACAATCCAGTGTGGCTAATTACGAATGGTTCAAGACTTGGTTGAGTTCTCTTCGGCTGCATCCATGACTAAACTTAATAGCATTAGAAGATTCTTTGGGTCTAAACCATGTGCTGCTGTGCAACCATGCTACTATCTTAATATGCCATAAAAGTTTTACTGGAATATGTTTAACAGGTTATATATTGAAATACATTGCAGCCACTACAGATGCTCGTACCTTTGGCCATGAAGACATGCAAAATTCTGGAAGCTCATGGCGGAATTGACTCGGTATATTATGCTTCAGCAATATATTTACCAGCAAAAGTAGTCATTGTTTTAGAACAATATTTTCTGATATTTATGTTTTAGTTAAGCTAAAAAAATTTGTTTTGATTCAAGTTGAAATGCAAATTGGACTCGTTTGATCTATTTTACATACCAAATATGTTTCACTTAATTGTTGAGAGCTATTTAAGGGTGGGAAATCTTATGTTTCACTTAATCGTTGAATATGTACCCTAGAGATTGATATCAATCTTGCTTAATAACTCGACTTACTTAGGAATACACATGCAACCAATACTTGATGAATGTAGTTGAACTTACCCAAGAGTTAATTGATTTCAATCTTGTTAAATAACTCGAGTTGTTTAGCAAGTGGCATTCGGCGCAAAAAATCTACAATGCAACTTTTACATTCACCACTATGGAAGTTTACAAAAGCTTTTAACACCGAAAGGAGATCTGAGTAACAACTAGTACAAACTTGGACCAAGAAATCTTACAACAGATTTTAACAGCCTATGGGTGTTTCTCTGCAGCAGGGGAAGGTAGCTTGCTGGTCTCTTGTTGAACTTTCTTATCCTTCCCAAAGACAAACTCTTTCACAGAACGTTGAGCCGATAATATCGCATTTTTTATCTGTAATTTCAAAAGGAACACTGACAACATTAGATTGTGAGCCACACCTCAATCTTATACAGGCAATAGGCATCTGTAGGTGCCCTTCAGGAGAAACCAACGTTAATCAATCATCAAATATTTGCTTCCACTGAAAATGACTTTACACATAAGTTCTCTTGGTTGGTTTTTCAACAAAGTTTATGTTATCAATCACATAAATTCTCCCCGGAGAGAGGACATACTGGACTGTCATTTCAGCCGACCTTCTATTGTCATTTCGTCGGCTAAACCCATCGTTATCATCAATTTCTTTTTTCGAGATTGTCCCGTAAATGCCGCAACAATACCAATAGAGATCAGTTCAATCACAATCTTGCTTCCAATAAAACTTAACCAGGGCCAACCCAGTGGGAGGCAATCCTCATCCTCAAAATTACATTAATATCCCCTAAATGTATTCGTTGTTCCGCCAAGAACTTAAACCGGTATCAACAATATCTACACGAGTTCAACCACAAGTTTCTTCATCTCAATCACCCGTGGTTCATAATCTTAATCTCAGATAAAATGCAAAAGCTTCACAATAAATTTCTGCAAACTGTTGCATTTACAGCATGATATGCACACAAACAAAGAAATAAAATCAAGAACAACGAATACAATCTGCCCCAAAACACGCACATCACCACCAATTCGAACAGAACACGTTATCTTTAAACACCAGAAAAATTAAACAAAAACCCACCAAATGTCACACGAATCGATGAAATACAATGTCACCGAAAACACTTACGGGGTCAAGAAGATTGGGTTGAGGGCCATAGTCAGCCGTGAGGAGGAAATAAGAAGCAGTGGCAGTGGCCACCATTGCTGTGCGCCGCACCAGTTTATCAGTTCTTGGGTTCATTTTCTCCCAATTTTCCACTTAAAATTAAGACACCGAAACCCAGACGATGGAGGGTTTTCTGCTCCGTTTCAAGATTCTATCGACAAGCGATGTTTCGGATTTCAACTGCAAGATTTCTGGAACTTTCGATTGCTTTCCATGTGACCATGTTCTTATCATGATCATAATTATTATCATTCAGTCCTTTTAGTTTGAGAAATTATATTCTCCCCATAATTTAGAATTTCTTTTATTTTCATTTTTTAGTTTTAAATTAAATTTCTATATATTTGTTATATTATAATAATAATGAGTTAATTACATTATTTTAATGACCTAAATTGGCTTCGCTACAAAAAATTATATACAAAAATTTAAAAATTAATATAAACATTTAATGTGATATCATAGATTATATATTGATTACCTATGTTTAAGACAAGAATAACTAAAATTATAAATTAGCAGAATTAATAACAATATTTAACATCGGACAAAGGTTGAAATCAATATGTTAAATTAAATTATTTCAACTAATATTTTGAAAATATATTGAATAAATTTATATATAAATATAACACAAAATCATATGAGATCATCTCAGGGTGGATTTTCGATCCGACCCAGTTAATGTATTTATATTTATTTTATTGTAAATTATTATCAAATCAATTTGTATAATATATATATAGATCCGTGAGATCGTTCATATATATTAAATCTAGATATAAAATAACATTTTGCTAATGAATTTTTTTTAAATGATTATATGTTTGCATGAGTCGAAAACATTTTGTATTAAAAAAAAAACATTTTGTATTTTAAAATTAAAAGACCGTAATGATATTTTTTTTTAAAAAATTAACAAAATATGTTTTGAAAACAAATTTAGAAATTTTTATTTTTTTCAAAATATAGTTGGAATTAAGGAACAAAAAATTAATGGCTCTTCGAACTAACCCCAGCTTCCCCATTTCTCTCAAACGCAGAGCTGAGAACTGAGTGGGAAGAGCATCAATGGAGGAGCCGAAACCTTTTCAGCAAGGCAGGAAGAGAACCCTCGAACAGTTTCAAGAATCCCCTTATTACAAGTTGCGTGTTGTTCTCAAAGATCTTCGACCCCATTTTATCCAGGTCTCAAGTTTTGGCTCATCTCCATTCCTCATTTATTTTTTGTACCATATTTTCTTGTGAATTTAGTTAAAATTTTCGATGGGTTTTGTTTGAATTTTCGGAGTATGTGTGGGTCTCTAGATGCTCGTGGCATGTCTTATATTCACCCGTGAATTTTGTTTGTAAACGTTTTCCTGTGGTTCTTTCGATTTTTTCGATATTCTGGGTTACTGGGTATATGTAGGATTACACGAAGTTATATTCTTTAGCCCAAAGGATACTATATTCGACTAAGGATTCGGTTTTCATCGGTATTCTGTTTGTTACTTTTGGTAATTGTGATCTGTCACGAAAAATGGTGTAAAACAATGTTGAGGATGATTATCAAGAGGGGATCATAAGCCTTTGACATATAGTGTTTGTATAAGATAAAGTATTAGAACCATGTAGACTTCAATTGTTTGCGATGATGCAAGTTGATAGTTTTTCCCTTATTGTTGGACTACATTGGTTTTTATATGATGGGAATCTGAATTTACTAATTGATAGATGGATTCTTTTGTGATTTTGTAGGTGCTCAAGACTCCCGATTTTCATAATTGCGATGCCGCTGATAAGATTCGGGAAGGTGTGGATTATTTTTTGTTCCAAATTGGGTTAATATGTTTACCAATAGCTTTTTGTGTTCTCTTGGATATATATCCCTTCTTAAGATTCATGTGGTTTATATCTCAGAAACCAATGTTGGAATTTAGCAGAGCCAGGAGGAGAAGAGAGTTTCTTTGGGGGTGAAATGGTGGAATGCGTTATCCACAATTTTTAGTTAATGTGATCGAAACTGTAATCATCTATGGTGCCCTATGTTCCTGAGTGCCATGTTTCTGATTTGAACCCTGCCTATTCCAGTAATCTGCAAAATTTTGCATTTTACCAGATGTGTATTTCAACTGCATACACCTTAGCTTTTGCTTTTATAACTTAGTCCATCCCCCGGTTCATGAGTTTTTGTGTGTTTCTATTTTTTATGCTTCTGACGCCATTTTCCTTCCTTCTTTTTTCTTTTTTGTGATTAAAGTTTGCATTCAAGAGTACTTCTTGTTCTTCCTGTTATTGTATTGCGAATTTCATTACTTTGCTAATCTGTTTCGTGAGTATTAGGCTATTAGCTTTCTTATCTTTCTGTAATGACTTATTGAATAGAAGTTTTGTTCATTAAACATGGCCTTAGTAAGTGTGACAAATTTTGCAGGCATAACGAGAAAATAAGCACAAACAATGCAACTAAGTTGCCGTTTAACTCGTTTTTCTCCCCTTGACTTGCATTGTTGTGCCAAAATTCATTGTAGGAAACCATCTTTCATGATGTAAAATTCAGTATGACAAGAAAAATGCGCGGATAATCCATTTTACTACTTGAATCTGAATGTACCTTACAAAAATGTAAATATAATCTGCAGGGATGAAAGTTCTGATGGATCTGTACCAAGAAATTACAGCAGAATCTTCTCCCCTGGAAAAGTGTAGTACCGTGCCAAATGATTCGTCTGGTGACACTCGTGATGGACCGAAGCCTGTGGAACCTCAAGAAAATGCAAAATCTGCTGAACACATTCCTCTTGATGGAAGAGACCCAACCATAATCTCCGATCATCAGGCCCAAGGTACATACATCGTTGGTGGTTCAGCTTTTGGTTGGAATTTCTTTACATTCATAGGAAACAAATCTGTGTATTATGGGCGAACGAAAGAGTCTTTTCGTGCTGCAAATCCCAAGCTCGATATCATGAATGAAGGAAGATCTACAAATTATTCTCAAGTTTTACGTGTGGCTTCTCGGATCTCAAGAGGTAGTAGTAGTAGTAGTGGTGGTGGTGGTGGTGGTGAAGCTTGTCTCTGCTATCACAGATTCTTTATGTTATGGTTTCATGTGATCCTTTCATTGTATCATGTTACCAATACCACGTTTAAATATTCTCAAATTTTCAAAGGTTAATATTATCATTTTTTTTTTATCATATCGCTTAATTATAATTTGAGTAATCTCATGTACAGTTCAATTTATGTATTTTATGAACATTTTATTCCATAAAGCGGAGTATGATTGAAAATGGTTGCAAAATGATATACGAATGCATTCATGCAATAGGATGTTTGTAGCATAAAACGAAAGAGTAATATCATCCCACTTAAAAGTGTAGTGGCATAAAACTTTAGGCAGAAAAAATCTCACCTCCCATTGTAATTGAAAATAACGAAAGTGCAATAACTTTTATGTTACACTAATCATTATTAATTAGAAAATAAGTCAAAAAAGTTAGATTCCTAATTGATATTTTACTGCTATTTAAACGTTTGATGACTTTTGGGTTATATATAAAAAAAGAAATCTTGCACACAACGAGGGTCCATAGCTCAGTGGTAGAGCAATTGACTGCAGATCAATAGGTCACCGGTTCGAACCCGGTTGGGCCCTTTTCCAACTTTTATTTTTCCTCAAGTCTTTTATTTTCATTTTTGTTTATCAATAACAGTTTCCATATAACACAAATTATTTAATACTGTTTCCTGGTTATTGTATAATCAATAAAATTTGAGATATTTTTTTCTCCAATTATATAATATTGACACCAGGTTATTCCAAAATTTTAACTATAAAAAATCATTAATAATCATCACGTACGGAAAATAATTTTTAATTAGTTTTATTATCACAGTGTCTCAATTCAAAAGAGGTCTCTAGTTCTAGATTCATTTAAAATCTTTATACAATAATCCGTGGTAAACTGCCATAAAATGCAATATACTAAAAAATTGGGGGGTAATTTGCAATAATCCGAATAAAAACCTCCATGAGGTATAAAAATGGAAAGCAAAATGATGGAATGGATATTTTAGAAGACAAATGTGGTTGAGAGTTGAGACAGAGACTTGAGAAGACTATCCAAATCCGGTGCGGGTCACATGCAGCCCCAGACCCGGTTCGTATCCGTAATCAAGTCCACTCAAATGGTCCCTCTTGTTGCATCTTAGTTTACCCGATATTTAGGTCACCATCCCAAGCGCTCAAATCATGGATTCCAAGCAAGCAACAACATATCACTTATTTTTCACAATTTTATATTTAGACCCCAAAATACTACATTTATGCATCCGCGATTTGAATAGTAATAGCACATGAGTACGGCTATTCAAGTTATGTTTGAGTTGATAGAGTAGTTGAGTATTTGAACAGTCGTCAGGAGTTCGACTCTCCCTCCCAACACATTCTCGCACGAGCCTGTCACACAGAGTTTGTCCAGTGCGGTTTAACTTGTTTTTGCATGATATTGTAGTTCGAAGTTTATCCAATGCACGACAAAGAGTAACATCTACCAGTTTCTACGTCATATAAAAAACACAAGAGTATCCACAAGCATTCTACACCAAAAATGAAAACAACTATTAAGTTTGAGATTTGCATTTTTTTTTCTACTTACATATATTTATTATGCCGTTAATTTTTTATTAAAATATAATTATTTAACAGTCAAATTAAAATATTTATTAAAATATAATTATTTTTATATTTATCATAATAATACTAATATCATTAATATAATAATTTTACAATTATTAATTTTAATAAATAACATGTTAAGATAACTATTGTATTATTTTATGGTGTTGTGTCTTTTTTTGGTAGCAATCATATTGAAAGATTTTATAATAATAATAATCCCATCAACATTTTTAAGATTCACAATCTTATTTTTTTCAAACATTTTAATAATTTATTTTTAAAATAAGACGTTATACATTATAAATTATAGAAACTCATAAATTATTTTAAATAAATTCAGTCAAACACTCTCTAATTCATCGTTCGAAAGATTTTGGTATTTCCAAAAATAAGGACATCAAAATGTGATCATCTCATTTAGCGAGATACATAATTTTAAAGCAAAAACTCGTGTGAGACGATCTCACGGGTCATATTTTGTGAGAAGATATCTTATTTGAGTCATCCATAAAAAAATATTATTTTTTATGCTAAGAGTATTACTTTTTATTGTGAATATTGGTAGGGTGATCCGTCTCACAGATAAAGATTTGTGAGACCGTCTTACAAGAGACCTACTCTAATTTTAAGGAGTGAATGGAAAATATTTTGGAAACAATAATTTGCTGACATAACGCAAATATAATTATAAATCTATACTATATTATTAAGGAAGAGACTTTTAGAGTAACTAACTTTTGGTGTCATGGGCTGTTTTACTAATTATATATATTAATAAAGTGTTAAAAATTAATGCAAGTCACATGTAGTTTAACGGATAAAGTATTTGTTTCTTAGCCATGATGTTGTATGCTCAATTCTTACTTGAGTTTTTTTTATTCTTTTTTTATTCTATTTATTTTTTATTTCATATATCAAAATTTCAGTGTAGTCACTCACTATTTCTTATAATTATATTTTGATCCTTATTTAAATATAAACTAAATAAATTATAAAAAATATCGTATCAACACTCAATGCGTGCGTCGGTGTATTTGTATATTGTTATATTTATTGGAAGATATTTGGAATTTCTCATCCATTCCACGCTCCACCACATGCGAGTGAGATTCAAGGTTTGACAAATCAACTGCAAATTGCAATGTCATGTGATGCTACGTCGCCATGGGTATCCGGCTCACATTTTTGTCTTCTCCTTTAATGCTTCACATTCATCATCCGGAACTAAGCTGAAATCTCGCATCATTCCTCGGCTCATCACCTCAACACACACCACAGACAACGACACTACACGACACTCCAAATTATCGGTGCAAGAGGGAAAGGGAAAGTTTTGAAGAGAACGCAATGCATTTTTAGATTATAAATCTTTCGCTGTTTGTTAACTTTGGTGAGATCGTCAATGGCGTTTTCTTCCTCTTTTGAGCAGTGCAGTTTGTCGGTGCTGTAACCTTTCTTGATACACATTCTTTTCTCTTCCAACCCTTTTAATATTGTGCTTTGTACAGCTTTCCATACGTGAAGTTCCAAACTTTGTGTATCTCTCAGTTTTCTTGCAGCCATTTTGCTCTATTATATGAATGTAACTTATTGTGAGACATTGGAGCTTTGTTTTTTATGTGGGTTTTAGTTGTTTTCTGCTTAAGATTGCTGCGTGGTGAGGAGTTCTGTATTCGCTTGAATTTTCAGAATAAAGGCTTTTTCTTGTCTCTCTTGATTAGGTAAGGTTAATTTTTTTTTAACCTTTTTTAGTTTACACTTTCCCTTTATCTCCCCCCTTGCTAGCTTTTGTCTTTCTTGTCTTAATTTAATTTATTTTAATAGATCTTTTCACGGGAGATCTTCAATTACATAATTGTGTATTCATTCACTACCATATTCTGTAGCAGGGGATCATATATATTACAATTAACCAAGTGCTGAAGTTGACGAGTTATTAGAATCCAAGGATCAATCAAGCTACTGGATATTGAGTTCAGGGCTTCTCAAAATTTTCTCAATAAAAAGTTGTGCACTTGTTTAACATCGAGTGTTTAGGTGTTTGGATTTCATAGTGCTCCGAGGCAGGCAGGATTCATATTTAATATGGATCAAAGGGAGCGTATGACACTATCCGGTGGTTCCTATTACATGCACAGAGGAAGCACGGAACCGGTGGCGGGTTTTCTTGATTCAACCATTATGAATCCATTATCTAATGCTAACCTACACTTTCCATCTAACATCGGTAGCAGCTTAATTGGTTCAACATTAGCTTTGGATACTTCATCAACAATATCACCACAAAGAGTTAGTGCAGGACCACCTTCTGCAGTGCTGCAAGGCGAACCCGTACGCCGAAAACGGGGAAGGCCGAGGAAATATGGGCGGGATGGTGCCGTTCCATCGGCATTGCTTCCTTCCACTTCTAATCCTATGTTAACAGTAAGCCGGACTGAAAAACGGAGAGGAAGGCCACCACTGACTGGTCGAAAGCTAAAATTATCTTGTCTTGGTAATTGCATGACTTATGGTCCGTCAATCAAAAGCCATATCATATCATTGATATTATTGAGATGTTTTTTCTAAAAATTGATTCAACATGGAACTTTGTTTATTTTCAATAACCGTCTTCGACAATTGTGGTTCTAATTGGTTGATTGTTCTGGTGATTTTGATAATCCCAGGCGCATCTTCGTTAAATTTTGGTGGAACTTTGACTCCACATGTCATCCACATCGTTAAGGGAGAAGTACGTACCATCCCTTACTTTTAATTACATTTTTTGCACCATAAGCTGCATAAGCCATTATATTTTCCATGCATGAATATTCATTTGTATTTAGTCATACCTACATAAGATTAGTGTGGCGTATGTGACTGTGCTTCAGTCCATGTTTGTGTGATAGATATGCATCGCTCTAGGTTCCACTCAAATGTAATAGTTGTGCTGTTCATTTTCTGTTGAAAGAAATCTTTATTCTACTCTTGTTTACAGTTTCAGAATGGAGAATTTACTGTTGTACAACATAATGACTTTTCCTGCAGGATATCAAAAGAAAAATACTATCATTTTTCGGGCTGGGACAACAGGCTATTGTCATATTATCAGGTGTTGGGGCCATCTCATCTGTAAATTGTAAAACCTCAAGTTCGGGTGGGACTATCACGTATGAGGTGTAAAATCTGAGCTTCTTCATAGTCTCAAGTTGTAAAAATCTCTGCAGCTGCGTGAAATAATATCACACCTCTATCATGAATTATACATAACAATGTACTGCACACAGTCTGAGAGGACAAAAATACATCTATATTAGTTGGTTTTGATCAAGTAGCAACTTTTTCTTGGTCAAAGATTACATATGGTTCACCTGCAGAACTTCTTTAATTGGCAGTAACATGTTCATTTAATCTTCTTGTAGGGGTGTTTTGATATGTTAAATTTATCTGGCTCATATATGCATGATGATACTGACGGCCCGAGTGGTGGTCTGAATGTCACTCTTGCTGGTCCTGATGGGCATGTTATAGGTGGTGGTGTTGAGGGAGTTCTCATTGCAGCTAGCCCGGTCCAGGTAGCTCTATATAATAACTAACTGCAACTTTGATCATTCTGAGAAATGGGATTCTATACTACAATGGCTTGTTTGCTATTATTCTAATTTTTTTTGTCCTCCTAAAACATTCCGCATCATCATGGTCGTATCATATTCGCTCAGTAAATTATCTGTTTCGGGTTTTTGAAGATCTTGCTTTATCCCATCGATTCCAGATTATCGTGGGAAGTATGCTGCCTCGCTCTTCGAAGATCAAAGCTAAGGTGGAGGAAGGTCTAAAACCTTCGATGGATCTTCCAACCTACGTTCATCCGACTCAAAACCTCGCTCCGGTGGGTAGCTGGCCTGGTTTGTAGATAATTTCACGTTGACAGGTTAAAACTACTGCAAGAAATTGAATTCTCTCTTCTTAGAATACGGTGATTGTAACCTACTTTAGTGGAAGCATTATCATAAAATATGACCTCTTTAAGGCGAGTGTTGATCCATTATGATATTATCCCATATGGTAAACTATTCCAATGACCATTTTCACTTCTAGTCGCTCCCATTTTCACAGATTTATATACTTTTACTTCTTCTGAGATTTATAAAAATTTAAAATTTCGTCCACGTAGAATTTTCGAGCATCGTTTTCGTCCCTCCATATCCGAATCTCGAGCTCCGAAAAATGTTTTGACATCTGATTTTGTAGTATAATCTTGAATGTTAGTTTGAATGGTCACTTGCAACTTGTAATGAGTGGCATCATACATTGCATATGGAGGAACAACTTCCAAACAATCTTATTTTTATAAAAATTCAAATTATATGACTGACACTTAGCACTTATCAATATCTATTCTATTTTATTAAAGTTGAGGACACGATAATAACCACCTATGAATGAAATCAACTTTTTCTTCCAACTTTACCCCTATATGATTATAATATTACACTTTTGTTTTTTGTTTTTTTTTTTTAAAATTCAACACACATTTTTATTTTAATTTTTTTATTTCAACAATTCAAATATCAATTTAATCTCTCCATAATTTGTCAAATTTTACTTTAGTCCATCGATAATGATAAAAAAAACTGTACACACAGAGTAATACTCTAGTATATATTTAATGTTCAAGTATAAAAATAATAAATTGATGGAAACTTTAATTCTTCAACTATTAAAATTCCATTTAGCAAGAGATTAATCATTTTAAGTTGGAATACTGACAAAAATTAATTCTTCCCCAATCGTATAATATAAGTAGGTTTGCATGGACCTATCATTTTTTAGGTAAAGTGTTTGCAGCGACTGATGTTTTTAAATGAGCCATTAAATTTATAGATTATGAAAAGTCAGTAAAAATAAAATCGGACAACGATTCGGAAAAAAAAAACAAAAGATTGAAAATCAAAAATAGACCGATAAATAAATGATTTTAATATTAATTTTTCTTATCAGGATCACTTCCTGAAAAACATATTCGAAAAAACTAACGTGAAATATGAGTTTTACGGATCCCTTCTTGAAAAACATATTCGAAAAAATTAACGTGGAATATGAGTTTTACGACACGTAAAATTATTGTTTTAGCTAAAAATCAAAAATAATTTTTTTTCGGTGATATAATAAAATTGTTTTAAGTTAAATTTGATTTTTTTTAAAATTTTATAAAAGATAGTCTTTTTAGTATTAAAATTTCAACTCTAAATTTCTTCTTTCCATCGGATATTTAAAATGAAACGTACACTTGGCTGCCTCCAAAGATTCTTCCGCAAAACTACGTTCTCACCAATTGCAAAGGACAAGGTGGCAAAAAGAGCGTGATTTCATGGCCTCCGCACATTTTCTTTTATATATATATATATTTGGATTCATGAGTTATTTATCCGCACGGGAAATTGAGTTTAGTTAGAATTAATATACGAATATTCCCATTCTCCGCAGTGAACCTGCAGATGGATCCGTGCATCTTGGCTGTTCATCAAGCTTAATCCTTCAGTTTCGGTATCCTATTTTTACTCATTTTTGTCAGAGGTGTGTGTGTATGTGTATCTTGCTCCATTCTGGAGTTAATCGACGCATTGTTTTAGTTTCAGTTATTTTTTGTGGATTTTTGGTGAGGAGTTGATGATTCGTCAAGTCCAGTGTTTTCTGCGAGTTTAATGTAGTTTACAGAGTAAGGGCACTACGAAAAAGTCTGATTGTGAGCTTAAGCTTCTAACTGAAATTCATTCGATGTAGATTGTGTGTGTTTAGATTGGTGTATGCAGTAAGTGTAATTACTCTGTGCTAGTTACTTGTGGAGGTGTGAGGTTAGGATTTAGTTGGGGTATTTTCACCTTATATTTACGATAGTATTGAACTGGATTGGTATACTGCAATAAAGTTGTGTGGAATGCGAATTGCTTTCATCCTTGATGAGTCACAAAAGGCTAAAACCCTGTGATTATATAAAACACAAAAAAAAAAAAAAAAAATCTGAGAACACCCTGCGTTTTTCATCACAGATTCTGCCCTTTGTCCTTATTCCAAAACTGATGATTTCAACGTTCTATGACCATAACTCTATCTCTGTCTCGCTGTCTACATATATAAACTTTTACGAGGAGCATGTAGTACACATTGCATGCGTTTAGAATATAAATAGTTTTCTTGTTTTCATTTAAGCGGATTAAATTGTTTTCGTGTTTTTTATTTTTCAATAAAGGTTATTTTACTTTTTTCGTGTTTAAAAAAAAAAATATTTTTTTGTTTTAGCAGTTAGGGGCTGTTTCAGTTTGATGATTATGGTTATTTTGTGACAAACATTGGTGGAGCCTCTAAGAGATTCATGTTTAATAAATAAAGTTATTCAAAAAATATGAATTTTATATTAAAATATAACAAGATTTTCTCCACGAAATATATTTAATTATGATCAATAAAAAATATGATTTTATTAAAAAAATCAAACTTTTATTTTTTCACCTTAAGGTCTGAAACTGTTTGGGAAAAAGACAATCCCGTGGTGTGTGAATCATACTGAATATGACTCATGTCCATGTTCAATAATAAAAACTAAAGAGATTTTATCGATGCAATTGACTATTTAATGTACTTATTGTGATTTGGTAGAGTTCTTTCTTTCTTTGCACTCCTTTTCAGGTTGATCTAGTGCTGGTAACTTTCAGGAAATCAAAGAAGAATATGCAGATGATTATGGGTTTTCCATCATAAAAGGAAAAGAATGATGGATGTTGCATACCGTATATCTCAACCCAATGTGACTCACTGTGGTGAAGTTGCAAGTTGGAGGGTACAGGAAAACTTAAATATGTCAACGAGCTTAAAATATAGTGGTTTTAGTTGTAAGTTGTTAAGAAATATGAGACTAGTTCCTAAATATTATTTACGTAAGAAATTGAAGAAAAGCGTTTTGTGCACAGGCTGTATAAGAATTTTTGGCAATCCCTGGTTGTGGTATAGTGATGCCAATGGTCATCCATTTTACAACTGTGGCCCTATTTTTAAAATGCCAAAGCATGTTAGTTTGCCTCATTGTCAGGCGAATGATTCGATTGCTTATGTAAATGATAATGCTAGAGACATTGAATTGATTGAGAGTGGCAATAATGGAGCTAGCCTTATGTCTGATGTTTCCAAAGAAAGATCAGGGAAAGAAGAAATTGAGAGTCTTGGTTTGGATGAATTGAAGGAGCTGCTGCAGAAGGCACTGAAAGATTTGGAAGTTTCAAGCTCTAATAGTATCATGTTTGAGGAAAAAGCCCAGAGTATATCAGAAGCCGCTATAGCACTTAAAGATGAAGCTGTAAAGGCTTGGGACGAGGTAAATATTTCTCTTGGTAATATTCAAGATATAGTGAATGAAGAGGCTATTGCTAAGGAAGGCGTTCATAAAGCAATGACACGCCTTTCTTTGGCTGAGGTAAAACTCCAAGCGGCAGTTGATTCACTGAAAATCCTGAAAGAGAACAACGATTCTCCTAAAGAATTGAGAGAAAGTGCTTCAGAGGATGAAAATGGAGTTGAACAATCAAGTTCGTCGATGGAAGATGAGGAAACACTTTTGGCTGCTAAGGATGAAATAAGAGAGTGTCACAATCATTTAGAAAATTGTGAGTCTCAGCTCAAAAGGTTACAAAACAGGAAAGAGGAGTTGCAAAAGGAATTGGACAGGCTGAACGATGTTGCAGAGCAGACACAGATTAGAGTGTCTAAAGCAGAGGAAGATGTTACAAACATCATGCTTCTTGCCGAGCAAGCAGTTGCGTGTGAACTGAAGGCCACACAAAACGTTGATGATACTGATATTGCATTACAGAGAGCCGTAAAGAAACTTGCCTCTTCCAAGGGTGATGCTGTAGATTCTACAGTTGAGGACAGAATTGCTGAAGAGATATCTCAAGAAAAATCTGAAGACGGCATTCTTGAGGAACGAGAAGTGCTAGCTGAAGTTGCTGAGATACTTGAACCTTTACCACGTGGCCAGTCAGAGGAACTAATCTTGTCAGATGCGAGTGACACAGAGAACGAAAAGTTGAGCCTGGACATTCCAAAAGACCCTGAAGCAGATGCAGAGAAGTTGAAAACAATTAAAAGTAAGATACAGGAAATACAGAAAGAAGCAACAAGAGAGGGTTCACCTTTGACCTCTCCAAAAGCATTGATAAAAAAATCCTCTCGTTTCTTTTCAGCCTCATTTTTCTCTTCTATAGAGGGGGATGAGTTCACACCAGCTTCAGTTCTTCACGTTCTTGTAGAGTCTGCTAGAAAGCAACTCCCAAAGTTGGTGTTTGGGTCCCTGCTAGTTGGAGCTGGGTAAGGTTATTAGTTATCGGCAATTTTAGTACAATTGCTAAAAAAAACATTAATTTATTTATCTAAGTTGACCGAAGCTATTATGTTTTAATAATAATGCAATCAAATAATTTGCTTCATTTTAGCTTTGTTTTAATGGTAAAAGATTTTTTTATTTTCATGAACTCCTGAAATAAAATACAGTTTTGCCTTCTATATCCAACGGGGTGGAAGGGTTGCTCAGCTAATTCAGCAGCCAGATATTATCAGTACCAGTGTTGATGAAGTATCAGCTACTGCAAAGCCACTAGTTCCACGCATTGAACAGCTTCGCCATAAAATGAAGAAACTGGTCAAAATGCTTCCTCGCCAAGAGGCATGACTTAGTTTCCTTTCCATGTGGTTTATTGGATAAAACCCCTTTATTTCTTTGTTCATGCTGTGGGATACTACCCCAGTTTGTAATTTTAATTATCTTCCTTTCAGATAAATGAGGAGGAAGCTTCCTTATTTGACATGCTGTGGTTACTACTTGCCAGTGTTATATTCGTACCACTTTTCCTGAAAATTCCTGGAGGTAAACTGAACGTGAGTCTGTTTGCTCCCAGACCCCACTGAAAAAAGAAAAAGAGAAGTGTTCTAGAAGCCTCCATACATTCTTTCCGAGTAAATAGCGAATTATCGCAACCTATGTCAACATCTCTGTCTTCATCATCTTGGTCCCATGCTCTTTTTATCTTTTGGTATCATATACTCAAATTTGCTAAACTTACTCTTGCAGGCCAATGTAGTAATATGTCTGGTCACATTTGTGATGTTTTCGAATTCGACCATGTCATACGAATCAAATAGCCTTTGTTCCAGCGTGAATTTGCACAACATAATTGTTATTACTGATGTATCTTCTTTATGCTGCATAATGTAGGCAGTCCTGTTCTTGGATACTTGGCTGCTGGAATCTTAATTGGACCTTATGGTCTATCTATTATCCATAATGTACATGAAACGAAGGCAATAGCTGAGTTTGGAGTTGTCTTCTTGTTATTCAATATTGGTCTTGAGGTATGGCCTACAAAGTTTCCAAGTTTGAATTTTGCAGAAGCATCACCTTCACGTGAACAATTAATAGTGATGAGACACAATCTATGACAAATTGCATTTCTGCAGCTCTCTGTTGAAAGGCTGAGTTCCATGAAAAAATATGTTTTCGGGTGGGGTTCTGCTCAGGTGACCGAAAATGCATTGACTTGTTAATTCTGACCCCATATCTGTCTTCTGATATCTACTCTGAACACAAATTTCCTGTTCAATACTTCTCTAAGGTGTATCTACAAATGCAGGTCTTGGTGACAGCTGTTGTTGCTGGCCTGTTAGCTCATTTTGTTGCTGGTCAGCCTAGTCCTGCTGCAATTGTCATTGGGAATGGCCTTGCATTATCTTCAACTGCTGTTGTCTTGCAGGTAAACATCATTGAGGCAGTGTATGTGCAAGTCTTTATGGAGTTGTATATTGACCCTCCTTTTCTAATGGTTTTTATTGTAATATTGTGCTTTTTTGGCAGTATGTTTGATTTGCGTGCAACTTTTCAGATTCTAGTGTTATCGCCTCAGAGCTATTATAATGTTTTATCCGGGATATCTATAGGTCCTGCAGGAACGTGGTGAGAGCACATCACGCCATGGCCGAGCCACTTTTTCTGTTTTACTCTTTCAGGTATTTGCATTCTTATCTGTTGAGTATTATTTTTCATATTTTCTCAGACCTGCTATTATCGGGCTCCCTCGTCTTACGGTTGCTTGTATTTTGTAAACTTCTTTTACTCCCACTCCCTCAGCCCCATTTATGAGCTTTGGTGGTGAATATTTATACATGCTATTCATTTTCGCTTTTCAGGACTTGGCTGTGGTAGTTTTGCTTATCCTGATTCCACTTTTATCACCAAGTTCATCTAAAGGAGGGGTAATAAATTTGCTCTGTTGAATATGGATTGAAAAGACTCGTATGAATAATGAGATGATGTCCCATATGCATATTTTTATTGTAATGCTAATTAACGTTGTTCATAAAAGCAATTTTTTTCACAGTTGTTATTGCACTCCTTGATTTTGTATGCTTGTTATATTAATTGTAAGAACCAGCTATATTTTTTGTTGATATGGCATCCTATGAAGTTATGGTTGCCGATATTTCTGTGGTTTTTAGGTTGGTTTCCAAGCCATTGCCGAAGCACTTGGATTGGCAGCCATCAAGGCAGTTGTAGCTATCTCAGCAATAATTGCTGGAGGGCGCTTGGTAAGCAACGATAATCTTCTGACACATTGGAGCACCCTTGCATTTGGTGCTGGATGTTTTTGCTTTAGCAAAGTCATTTTGACAACAAGTGTGAATAGAGCTTGTATGATATCTTTGTTATCAAAGTATGCACAACGTTATCACGTGAATGTGGGATGCTAATGCACTGTAGGGAACTTGAATTTTCTCCTCTAATATGTGGTAGCTGCTTACTTGCTTATTATACTTATATTTTTATAACGAACAAAATGTGTTCTGTTCATTCCAGCTTCTTCGCCCGATTTATAAGCAAATTGCGGAGAATCAAAATGCAGAAATTTTTTCTGCAAATACTCTTCTTGTTATCCTGGGGACTAGTCTCCTAACTGCCAGGGTAAGAGAACTCTAGTTTTTGGATGTTATTATATGTGCTCATCTTAATTGAGTAACTTGTGAGTTTTCTAAATAATTATGATACAATTCATTTTGTGATTAAAACAGGCTGGCCTTTCCATGGCTTTGGGAGCATTTTTGGCTGGTTTGCTTTTAGCAGAAACCGAATTTTCATTGCAGGTCGAATCTGACATTGCTCCATACCGTGGTCTTCTACTGGGTCTCTTTTTCATGACGGTATACTCTTTAATCAGGAATGCCTGTTAATCCTATCATCAATTGTTTGATTACATTTCACTGCTGATTTACATTTGCCTCTGGGAGTTTTTCTTGTAAAATTTATATTTATTCCTTGTATCAGTGCATTGTCTTAGAAAATATTGCCTCACGTAATGTGTGTTTCAGAACGTTCCATTTCATGAGATTGTTTTATCTTTCCAATTCTTGTTCATTTGAATGTTTCCATGGTGTTGCTCCAATTGCTTCATGTTTAATTTGGTATCTTTTTACTAAGAGTACCTCCAGAGTTTCCAGCCGTTATGACTCAAAGCATGCATAATATGTTCCAGGTTGGGATGTCCATTGATCCAAAACTTCTAGTTTCGAACTTTCCAGTTGTTACTGGAGCATTAGGACTTCTAATAGTCGGCAAGACAATCTTGGTTGTGCTAGTTGGCAGGATTTTTGGTATTTCAATCGTATCAGCAATAAGAGTTGGTCTTCTACTTGCCCCGGGTGGAGAATTTGCGTTTGTAGCTTTTGGTGAAGCAGTTAATCAGGTTTGATTCTCACGTATTATGTGTGATTTCAGATTTTGCTGCTTAGCTTAATGTGGTGCACATGAAACATTAAATTTCTGGAATATCTTTGTAGCTTTTGTATCTCAGAAATAGAGTAGTAATCTTATTTCTTGTTGCTGATTAATGATTTTAACACTTAATGAAATACTGCATCATGACAATGAAGCTAGTATATTTAAATCAGGCTGATGATATGTTTTTCCACTTCCACCAAAAATATAATTCTTCTCCAAAACAGAAAGAAATTAGCACCATAAGCACTTGCTTAATGTTCTTTGTTCTTCCCTTATTCCTGTCAAGCAGCACTGTCTTTCCTCACAAAATTATAACTAATTGATAGAGAGCAGAGTCAAAAAATGGGACTTGAAAATCTGGGAAACTAATTACCATTTGGTCTATTAATTCAACCAATTCTCTGGCCTTCTTGCAGGGTATAATGTCTACACAAATGTCGTCGTTGCTTTTTCTTGTGGTTGGAATTTCCATGGCCCTCACACCATTGTTAGCTGCTGGAGGCCAATTGATTGCCTCACGGTTTGAGCTACATGACGTCCGGAGTTTATTGCCTGTGGAAAGTGAGGTAGATTGCTGTAATATTCTGTCATATTGAATAAGTCAGCTGAAAATGGCACCATTATCACAGTTGGCACTGTTTTCTTGTTTAGAATTGCTTGAACTTATTTTGTATCCCATCAAGTTGGTATTCCTTGATGACTGCTAAATGATGGCGGTAGAAAAATATTTTGGTCTGACCACGTGGGAAAAATTCACAACTTAGTTTATTATTTCTTGTCTCTTTTATTCATTAATCCTGCATATGAAGTCCCTTGGGTGTCGGTGTTCTACTTAAATATTTCTTCCTATGAGATCATATCATAAATAAAGAAAGCAATATGTTGTAGCCGCAAGCATGTTCACATTAGTTTCAGTGTTTTATGTATCCTAGTGAAATATCATAATATTTTCCTGGTTTCTTCAGACAGATGATTTGCGAGATCATATAATTATATGTGGTTTTGGACGAGTTGGTCAGGTATTGCATATATCCAACTAATCATGATTCTTTAAAATCATTGAAGTGATTATCACCTATCACATCTGTGAATCTTATTCTAATTTTGTTCTAGGCTTATCTGATTTTTGTTGTGAATCTTACAGATTATAGCACAGCTTCTTTCTGAAAGATTGATTCCATTTGTTGCACTTGATGTCAGAAGGTGTAAATCCTTTTCCCAAACTCTATTAAATACGCAAAGTAATTTCTGTGGCAGAAATAATTATTGGGGTAGAAATCCTCCTTTCTATTGCCAGAAGACAGAAGTCAATTTCTCGCTGTCTGCCATTGATTAGTTTTCAGAGAGCTGGTATTTGTCATAAAACTATACAAGTTAAAGAACTTTTGTGTACAGACAAGGTCATAACTCCACAAGCATCTTCAACAACTAAAGGTGGTTGATATGGGGTGGCGGATTGTGATTTTAATGTTGCACATGAAATCAAAGAGTTTTGCTCTGATCTGATTGTACTGTGTAGCATCTTCCTGCTTCGATTCTTGAGAGAACATGTTCTGTGTTTGGGGAGTAGTTTATTTTTGTTTGGACATGACACTCCTGAATGTATCGATCACCTTTATGTGCAACCTGCCATTATCGACTCTAGAACTATCTAACAATTCAAAAGGTAGCCGCCAAATAGGAACGACGAACTAGCTAAATTGGATGTGCCATGTTCATTACGTTCCCGCCTTCCGACTAGTAAGTCAATTAGGCCCGTTTTTTATCCTGAATGAATGGATTAAGGGTTTCCGCACATATTGCTCATCCGACTTGTCGTGTTTTTTTTATTGGAGACCTAACTGGAAAAGGCACCTGTCCCAAGCTTACTGTCCCTCATTCCTACTCCCCCGGTATTCCTATCAATACTTCGGTTTTCAAGAAGCAGGAAGTGTTTCGAAAGAGACCTGTTTATGTATCACATGCACGGTGCTATGCAGACGGGCAAAGTAGCACATCCCGAAAACTGTTGCACCAATCCATACGTCCCTTCATATATATGTTGTATACTTTACGATATTATGTTCTCTAAAATACTTGGGTATTTTTGTAACCTTGATGAAATCCACTTGCTCATGGTCAAAGAAGACAAATCTAATTTGCAAAAGCCACAAATGAACTTTACATTTGAATGCTTATTTTTAAGTGTTATCACGGCAGCGACCGAGTTACTGTTGGTCGAGCACTTGACCTTCCTGTATATTTTGGTGATGCTGGTAGTCGAGAGGTAATTTAAATGATTAAAGGTTGATTGTGGTGCAGTTGAAAAATAAGTCTGTTTGTAACCTTATTTTTTATGGTTTCCAGGTCCTTCACAAGATTGGAGCCGAAAGAGCATGTGCTGCGGCTGTAACTTTAGATAGTCCTGGAGCAAATTATAGAACAGTTTGGGCTCTGAGCAAGTATTTTCCCAATGTTAAAACATTTGTCCGTGCTCATGATGTTGATCATGGCCTCAACTTAGAAAAGGCTGGAGCAACAGCGGTATTTTTCGGCTTTCGGCTTTCGGCTTTGGCAGTTTAAAATCTTTAAAGGAATTCATGCTCTTTAAAATATCTTTCTTTATCATTGCAAATAACAATTTTGTAACAGGTTGTCCCCGAGACTTTGGAACCAAGTTTGCAGTTAGCAGCTGCTGTCCTTGCACAAGTAAGTATACCAACCCATGAAAGAATTGTTACCCTTTATGACCAGAGCTGATTCATTGGAATAAATTTGTTATCATCTAGATTGCGATAAAACTGTTATTCTGTTTTATTGTTATTTTGTTGGAGCAATTTCCTCCTTTTTCATCATAATATATTTTTGGTTGTCGATATAATTTGATTTTAAAAGAGAGTTGGTTGTTGGACACACGCTTTGGATATGCATAAGTTCAATATACATGTTGAAATATATTTTTTTTTCCTGAAAATAAACAAATTAGAAGATGCATACATTTAAGAGCATTGGGATTTTTGTGGCATCACATATTTGGTGTAGAAAATTAGTTCGTATTGGTCTCTATTGCTTAATTTGTTAAAAAGAGTTTGTAGGGAGATGCGGCTTTTTGGCCAAACCACTATCTATCTTCTCACGGAAAAATTGGGTCATTGACCCTAGTCAAATTTAATTTCTTAAAAAAATGACATTTTGTCAAAATGGGAATTGTTTTAAGATCTATATCCTTGTATAAATGAAGATGAACCTTTATGTATGGTGATCATAAATTGGTTTTTTTTTTAATCTATTCCAAGCATGTATTGGCTTTTTACTTGGCTTGCTTATTCAAAAAACTTGTCACTAATGGCTGCACATTATTTTAGGCTAAACTGCAGACGTCAGAGATAGCTGCTGCAATTAACGAGTTTAGATCCCGCCATCTATCTGAGCTTACTGAGGTATGCAACATTATTTAATTAACATCAAATTGTTGGAAGTCTCATTTCCTATACACAAGGTCTAAATTACATCTACACACCTTATGGTAGATCTAGCGTAATCATTCTCATTACCAGATTTATGTTGGAGTCAGCTACATGAATTTCTCTTATCCATTGTTTGATGTTGGAAACTCGAGCTTTTTTCTGATTTTCACATCAGTTAAAACCGGAAGATGAAAATTATTTGATGTCATTTGAGAAATTCGTTCGTACAACAATATGGCAAGTAGTGCGAATCCAAGTTTTAGGCTTGCCTTAGAGAGTGTCTGTCACATCTTTAGGCCTAAACTCTTGTTCATGTAATTTACCTACGTATTATTTTGCTCGGAAAGATCTTAGAAGAGTATTGATGTCTTTTAATACAATTCTTTCTTCTCTCTCTGTGTGTCTCCAGCTTTGTGAGGCAAGTGGAAGCTCTCTTGGTTACGGATTTACTCGAGTTAGTAAACCTAAGCCTCAACCTTCAGACTCTTCCGAGGAGAACCAATTCAATGGAGGAGCATTGGCAATATGACTTGTCAAACAGTATATAAGCGTAGGGAGACAAGATGATTTTATTTAAAGTTGCGACGGTTGGGAGAAAAAAAACGATGGTATATATATTTACCACATTGGTAAAAAAACAAATGTACAGACACACAGCAGCAGAAATTCAGAACACTGAGAACTAATGGCAGAAAGATTAATCAAACATTAATTATGGGAAATTTGGGCATTTAATCCTTGGTTGACTGGACTTATATTTTTAACTGCCCTCATTATTAGTTGATTGGTAACCTCACAGAAATTACGTCAAAATTATGCTTGCAGCGTTGGGTTGTCGGGTTATCACCAATGGGATAATATCTAAGCACCAAATTGATTTCAGAATCCAAAGAATACAAACAATAGACCAACACCGGAATCTAGAAATGATTTCGGGCTAGATTTCTGGTATCCTAAATCTTTGGTTCAGCATGTTTCGAGCATGTATATCATAAATAGAACCATTTCTTTCTGAGGTACAGGCACTGCGATATTTTGTCTACAAATAATCTCTGGCTAGATTAACTCTTGCAGCTAAGTGGTCTACTCCAGTTTGTTGCTGTAGCCTTGTATTACGACAGGATGGATACCTGTTAAGAATGAAATAATAAATGCCCGTAAAAGAACAGTAGTCGACGTTCACATTCTCAAATGTCATGCTAAACACTACATTGTCTAAAAGATTAAATTCGTATGGAGCATGATCATAAGAACTTTTAGCGTACCTTTGGTCGCTCCATAGAATTTCCAAAATAGCCTACTCCAAAGGAAGAGGAAGTATAGGCAGAGCAACAAACTCCACAGCTTTCAGCCACATGGAAGTACCAGGAACCTACAAAACCGACCAGTTAATGAGGCATTATCATTGTATAAGCTTTCTTCTGCTGTTCAGTGAACTTGATGGTTCACAAATTAAATATTAGATGTTTGAGTCAGTAATATCACCATTGCAGGAGAAACCTCCGCTTGTAGCAAAACTCCAGCACTTTTCTCGCCTCCACATTGATCATCCCTATGAAAAGTATGTAAAACTTTTGTGCGAGCAGACACTGGACCACTCTGGGACCTGCAATAAAGATAAGTATTTACGGTCCCCTTTGTATATAGATTGTTAAAGATTCTATAAATATTGATAGTTAACCAAGAAAAGAAATCAAGAAACCAATTGAAGAACATACAATGAAGATGATACACCTAACTTGTGTAATCAGGATATGTTTCGAGCAGTGAAACATGAATAAGTGAGAAACAACAGAAAGATTGATTATTTAATCAGGGCTGGATTCAAGTTTTAAAAACAATGTCACCTTAAGGGGAATACCTCCACTCGAGGCTCCAGCAGCTATATGTCCCTTGGAATCTACACAGATTACTCCAACTGTGTCAGCTATCAAGTCATCTTCTAGCATATTGGGTGTAGACAGTTCTTAGCATATGGAGCGCCTTCTCTTTCGACGGCGCCAGGAATCCCGCGGCGCCGTGAACGGCGACGAAAAAATTGGAGTACTGATCGCCTTCTTCGCAAGCCATCCAGGTTGTTCTGCACTTGAAGACTGTCGTTTTGGCCAAGGTTCTAGCCGCTGCCTTGCGAGAAGAATCGCAAGAGAACGAGCAGCGAAAAATCCAAAAAGGTTTGGAAAATTATGCGAAGGACAGGAGATGGAGAGGCATTGATCATGAGCAAAAATTGGGGTGAGACGTCTTATTCATCGTGGTCATTAATAAAAAAAAATATTATTTTTTATATTAAAATATTATTTTTTATGTTGAATATCGGTAGAATTTATCCGTTTTACAGATAAAAATTCGTGAGATCGTGTCACAAAAGACCTACTCTTGATCTTGATTGGTCAGCATATATGTCAGGTTCAGTACCGATGTGGAATGGAGTTGTGTTGAGTTCTCTTCAGCTCCTTCTTTACGGGCTTTTTCAAGTATCTTTATTCATAAAATATCTCATTTTTCGAAATTGATTTCTTTAGCATCTCACAACCATCGAACTCACGACTTTCAAACTTAGTTATCTAATTTTTTTTTATAATGTTTCGTACCAATTAATACCCAACAAATTTTTATATCATATATTAAAGCACATTCCTAGATTGTTGATATTAAGTGATGTGCAACAAATTTTCGTATGATTTTAAAGCACATGTTAAATAAAAGAAAATGAATTTCTCATTAAAATGTATTTTTCCAATATTGAGATTAAAAATTTAATTAATTCCATCAAAAGTTGCTATTTGACAAAACATTAAGCGTTTTGTGTACATTTATAATCGTTTTCCCTTCCAAATCATTGTTTTTGAAGTTAATTTCATTATTATTATTATTATAAATAAAATATGAAAAATTGCATTAAACAATTTGTGATAGATTATAGTTATGTTTGGATAACACGTGAAATTTTTAAAAAATAATAGTGCAAATATAATAAAACAAATATGTAGCAATTTATTAAATATATATGCAGTTTATTTTGGGGATAAAGATAATATCTATATTGTTAATTTAACTTGAACTTCTTAAGGATAAAATAACTAATTTTGTCGTGCTAAAAAGACTTTTTTATAATTTCAAAAATACTTTAATCACCTGACTTCATATTATATACATATTTCTCTTTCAAAATTATTTTATCTCTAACTATTTCAATTTCAAAAACCGATAATTTAAATACCCTTGAATCACACTTGGTGTTATATGCGTGTTTCTCTTTTAAAATTGTTTTTTCTCTTTCAATTTCAATTTCAAAAATTGGTAACTTTCATTTATTTTTCTACGAAACCACCCTATATATATAGGGTGGTTTCGTATATATATATAGGGTGGTTTCGTGTATATATATATATGCTATTCACAGTATTTCTCAATAACATGATCCTCGCAAATGCCATTTGAATAAAAATAAAAAATAAAGTTTAACAGAAGAACATGACTATATTTGGCCAACAAGCATATGATCATGGAAAACATAGTTTCCTCATTGCAATTTACAAGAAAATCTTGAATGCATACATAATTTATCCTTAAGATCCATAAAAAAAAAAGTCTAAATTATGAAATTCTGGTTCCTGTAAGTTCAACCTGGGCTGCCGCTTCATTCATGGCGTCCATGACATCCATCTTCCCCCTACCAACTGCCTCATCCATGGGAGTTCTCTCGTGGCTGATTGTCGTCCAACACATAACAGATTTCAGATGGAAATAGAAAAATGCAACTATCCATCATTAATGGAAACTAAAACACAAGAAGCACGTTGAAGATCACTCACTTGTTCAGAAATGAGATATCGGCTCCTGCTAGAATCAAATGTTTGACAACCTGAAAAGGACAGGTTACGGACTAGAGATATGTAATCAAGTGATTTAAAATTGATTCCCGCTTCAAATTACACCAAGTGCACCTTCCTCTCAGCACAACTTTCAAGCTCATCGCCGGCATAAAATGTAAAATGTAATGCATATATTACCTCAATGTGGCCATTGAGACAAGCCCAATGAAGAGGGGTGTTTTTCTCCACGTTGCAAGCATTAATATCCTGGTTTTCAAACAAAAGGCAACTCATTTTTCTTTCCTTATGTTACAGCCTGAATAATCAACACATATAATACGGATAGAGAAAAGAAAAAACATGTGCGGGTATATGTACACGCACACATGCGCGTACTTAAATATATGTCACTTTCAGCCCAAAAGCATGCAATATTGTTACAGTTCAAGTTTCCTCACTTCTGATTTTAACACCACCATTATTGTAAAACCCATGAAACTTCTTTAAGATTTAAGAATTGATTACTGATTAGATTTGTGGAAGATGATTATTCTAAAGATCATTGGTGGATTATTTTAATTTATCCAAACAACAATAAAAATTGTAAACAATCAAAAGCTAGACAACCTAATCTTGCAAACATTAAACTCTTCCATAGACCATTATGCATGCATATATTCTTGTGTCCTACCACAAATATTCTCTTCACCATCACATGCCATCATTCTCACTCATTGGGTAGAATCAATTTTGGGGAAGCACCCATCGAGAGTTTCGGTGGTCACTAAATTGGTCAGAGGAGAATAATTCTCCGATAGATCTAGACCAAGCGGTTATTGTCTTCCACGATTTCTATTAAAGTTCTTTCCATACATATATCTACACAAATGCGGACGGACTATTTTGGATTAATATTGTTATGACTTATGATTATGAAGCTTTCAGCTTTCAATTTTGTTTTAGATCTAGACAAGCTGAGCTTGCAGTGTGCCAGCTGCGCTACAATTAATTGAATCACCTAAAAACATCCAAATGTGGGTTAGATGTAGAGTTGCATCAGTTCCTTTTGTTATTTCACCGTAAATTTACTTCTTCCAGTCTAAAGAGAAAACAGTTATCTGAACCATACAATATGACAAATAAGAATTTTAAAAAATAAGGAACATTCTCCCACCATAAAACATAAGAGCAGCAAACAGAAGGACAAACAATCAAGCATGTTGAGACGAGTAATTAATAGTATTAAAACAAGGTCAAGGTTCTCTCACCACACCATTGTGAATAAGATAGTCCACAATGTTGATATGCCCATTTGCTGAAGCCATGTGCAATGCTGAACATTCCAACAGGAGGCAAGATAAGCAAGTAGAAAAAAACCAAACAGCAGAAACAATTTGGCAACCAATAAGCTGACAAAAAAAAAGAAACAAAAAAAATTGACGAGTAATAGGAAGAAGACCATGTTAAAGAGAATCTTGTGCCGCAAAATAAACATGAAAAAACATTAGTGTGGAACCAATTTCTCAGCTCTGGAAAGATTTTTGTGATTTACGATTCAGTGAATACTTCAAAAATCATCAATAAGCTTGAAAATGCATAGTGCATACTAAATTATAACCTGTGCGGCCCTCTGAATCCTTAGAATTTAAAGAAACACCCTGGGATGCTATGCTCATGAGATCATCTATATCATCATATCTAGCAGCCTGAGAAATTATGCATATAAGTTAGTTTTGCTCAGAAAAACCATTGCTCGATAAAACATTAACCATGCAAACAGCGTGAATACATGGAAATCGAGATCCAATCACAAATGCAGTGTTTTAAGATTGTGTGACACACTTGAGCAAACTATAAAATAGGTAACAAAAGCTCACCATTCTAAGATAGCATTTGTTTAGCTTAATTTAAACATCTATTTCATTACTATTTTCTACAAAATCCAATGGAATACTAGAAACACCATGTGGCAAGCAAATAAACCCAATAATTTCAGATTATAGTAAGAATCAGCGGGTGCATGAATAAATTAAAAAATATATAGAAAATGTCTGCCACACAATCTAATGTACCCTTTTAAGAGGTTTCTACTCTAAGCAAAGCAACCTTTACAGTTTGGGAAAATGATTTCAGTATATAAGTATAGGTTCTTTTCGGTAATTGAAGATTCTAGCATCGATCCATTTCACAGGACGCACTTAAACACAGGACCATAAATAACCAATAATTAATACATCAGAAACTCCACGTTTTGACGCGAACTTTTTTCTTAAGCTGAACAAAAAAAATCAGTGTGATATAGAGATTTAGAGGTGGTAAGGAGCACCTCGAGCAAGGCGTCGGAGGTCGTTTCTGGCGGCGGCTGCTCGGCTGTGTCCGCTGCTCCCATTTTCCTCCGGCGAAAGTGAATCGATTTGGGTTGATTCACTTTGATAATGGCTCCATTTTGGGCTGTGGTATTCTAGTGTGTGGACTTGGCCCAGCATTATTTATTCGCTTTTTGGGCTTTGTCCGAACGACCTTTCTCACTTGATTCAGAGCTTCATCATATCCGTGAGAGCATCTCACAATCGTACCTAAAATTGTATTATTCGATATATAGGATGGACTCTAATAAATATACAAGAAACTCACATAATTTAATAATATTGAAAATATACAATAAAGAAAACCCCATGTATCATAAGTATAAAAAAATGGCATATTTAAATTTTCTTTATTTTTTATAAGTTTTTTTTAAAAAAAAATGACAGTTAATTTGTCGTTTCAGAAAAGGGGATTGAAAAAATTCACCATGATACTAAATTTTAGACACAAACTTAATATATAGTATAAGATAAAATATTAGTGTTGTGAGGGGGAAAATATAAATAAATAAAGATATATATTGAGTTTTGTTTTGGGAGAAAATATTATTATAGATATCGAATCATGTGAAATAGTTGGCTAAAATTATTTTAAATTTGAAATTATTATATTTTGTCATATAATATAACTTTAAAATATAGTTTTTTTTAGAAGGGGTAAAAAATTGGAAATATTTGAAAGAAAGAGAAACAAGTATTTGGGAAGAAGAATTAGAATAGATAGCTTTATAATAATAATTTTATTCATAAGGAGTATATATTAAACAAAATGGAGTAAAATTAATATTATTCCACTTTTTCTGACTTTGTTTGGAAAAAAAAATTCCAAGGTTCTTTGTTCTCTTTCCGTTAACGTTACTACAAATGTACACTTTTTTTTGTGAGCAAAGTTTTAATACTTGATCTTGAGTAACTCAAAAATTACTCGAGTCAGAGTGCGAGCTCAAAAAGTTAATTCTCAATCGAATTCGGGTACTTGTACTTCTGGTTTTGTGGTTTTCAGTTGAACTTGAGTAAGAACTCCCAAAGTTTATTTATACAAAGTCAATAATTTATGGACACTCGTTTCTGTGAGACACAATGGTGCAAAGAACATACAAAAAAAATTGGCAACTAACCCTATCTGAAACCTTCCATGGAACTGATGCTATCAATCTACTAAGACATGAAACAAATTCTCACTTCCCATGTCAATCAACTGCAAAATTACACTAGTCGACGTATATGTTCGTTCTATTGGAGGTGTCGTATGATACTACCTAGCCGTTTCAATTTTCAAACAAAACACTCAGCTTCAAGCCCAAAACATGATGTTAAAAGTAGTAGGAAGCCACTTTGTACTTTTTACTTCTTTGTATGATCGGGTATGAGTCGTCGCACAAGTTCAGGAGGTGCACCAGCGAGTTCTGAAACAATAGATAGTCGAGTTGAAAGGGGAATCGTGTCATTTTAAAAAATGGGATGCAGCAGACGACTAACATATACTTACCTGCAGGTGTAAAGTTGAAGAGAGGAGGTAGGGGCTGCCCGTTTGGCAAGCATGCGTGAGGCTCTCTCAGTTCATCGAAAAAGGGGTGTGCACAAGCTTCCAACTGAAAAAAAAGGGCCAAATAATCAAGAAATTAACATCACCAAAGGATAAAATAATATAAAAAAGATGCCTCCGAACTTCGAATATGCTATTTATTTTCCTCGGTTCACTATTGAACGATAATACAAAAATAAGGGAGAGCCGAGAGGGTATCACTTACAGCTGTGATACGTATTGTAGGCGAATATTGAAGCAGCCTTGACACGAGATCCACTGCTTCTGTTGGCATTCTCTTATGAAACATCTATAGAAAAATAGCTTTGATTAGATACTTGTTTCATCTCATTCTTTCACGAATGAGATTAAAATAAGTATTGTGCAATGTCTGATCTATCGCCTATCAACCAACCTTGTGCCACGAGAGAGCTTTGATCTGAGGGAGTTTAAATTCACGATAATTTGGATTCATACACTTGATTTCTTCTCGGGTCGGTGTCCCCAAAACCTATCGTGCAAACAACCAACTAACGAAACTCAGCAATGCAAGAAAGAAAGGCTGACATGTCCAATTGTAATAAAGCAAAACGGCTAAGAAAACCGCACCTTAATAATTTTAACAAGCTGGTCTACACTGCTTTCCCCGGGAAAGATAGGCTGCAATGTTCGAATAACATGTCAAAATTCAACTTCTATCAAGACCCATTATAAACACGAGTAACAAGGTAAAAAAACAAGATTTCCCTTCAATTACATACAGAGTTCAACAACATAATAAATACACTGAATCCGCCTACAGAAAATTAAACCATAGAAAGGTATAGTTTTTCATTCTGGCTAATGAATTGCAATCACGTCGTGGCTCACAGATCACATACATACTTTTTTTTATCAGAAGAGAAGTAGGAAATGCACCAACCTGTCCTAGAAGTAGTTCAGCCATAACACAACCAACCGACCATATGTCAATTGTGGTAGTGTACTCTGTGGCTCCAAAGATAAGTTCAGGAGCCCTGTAATACCGAGAGCAGATGTACGAAATATTTGGTTCACCAGGTACCTGCACCCCAAAAAAAGTACTCAGATGATTCTTGTATAGTTTGACTGGATCAAGATTTTTATGTAAAATAAAATATACATACCAACATCTTTGCACTCCCAAAATCACAAAGCTTGAGCTGATGCGTATGAGGATTTACCTGCAGCAACCAAATTGTCTCAGGGATAACAAAATTTGACAAACTAAAAACTACAATGAAAACCATATCGAAAACGAGGACACATAAATGTGAGTGGATGGGGATGGACAGCCACCATCGGTAAATGAAAGTAGGTAGCAGCCTTTTCTTTTATCGAAAAGAGAAGACTGCAATCAAATTTGAAGAACTCGAAATTCAATTTGGAAAACGCATTACACGTTTCCAAAGTAAAGGAACTCTCTATAATAGAGCTTCTTCTTCTCTCACGAGTCTCATTTAAATCATCCGAAAAATATACAGAGTTCTAGTTTGACATAAATATCAGAGTGAAACTTTTTCCATCTTGCCCGAAGTTTTCACCTCAATATTTTTATAGGTTTTTCCACATAAAATTATGGTGTTCATTTCTATTCACCTTTCTAAGCATGTTCTGCAGATGCAACATAACATCAATTTTTTTTTTTTGAATTTTTTCCATCGAGTCCAATCTAATTTCAGTTTAGCAAATTTATTGAAGACAAGATGGTGGCAATATCCGAGACAGAAAAGTTTGATACAAGCAATTTCACGTTGTAGGAAATGAACATGCAAGAAACTTTACTTAAGGATCGCCACTTAGCGGCTTTCAGAGATAGACCAAAGGAAATCAAATATCATAGCAAGTGGAATATATGGTCAGTAATGTTATTACCAATTCACATTTGGCTCTATCTAGTGGAGTGTTATCCAATATTGTTGAAAAGATGAAAGTAAAAGAAATTTAGGATACTGACAAAATTGTACATGAACAAGTCATTAAAAAACGAGATTTTCTTAAAAGAAGGTTTTACTTTGAATAGCTGAATGTTCAATAATTACCAACCATATCAACATATAAAATACTTCATTTGCCTAACACACTTCTATGGACAATAAAGTAGAGGAAGTTGGACATCTTGATCTTTTATATCAAAGCCTACCAAAATTCATATAATTAACTCATCATCAATTTGACAAACGACAGCTTTCAACAATGGCAGAGCCATGGTTCTCAAAGAAGAAAATCAGCGGAAGAACTAGGAAAACACGTTAGTAACCTCAAACCAAGCAGAGACCTTATTAATAACCAGCGAGATCCACAGAGCGTGACTCAAATGGAGCCATAATCACGGTAGATCCTAATCCCGAAGTAAGAACTTTTATTGCTATAGATATGACGGAAAAGGGCAGTTCAAGGAAAATATGGGAACAAGTAAAGTATTGAGAACTCTCAAGAAAATATAGCAAGTACATCAGATGATGATGAAGTATTATTTAGCGAAACGGTAATAATTGTTGAAGGAACTTTACGACGCATGGATTTGGATTCAAGAATAACATGACACGTGATGTTTCACAGAGAACAGTTAGATCATTATGAATTTATCTCGGGATTATCTAAACTCATGGTGAATGAACAAGTTTTAGAAACCCAAGGAATCGGTACAATCAAGATAAAAATATATGATGCTACTATGACTATCTGCACCGAATTTTAATTACTTTTTGGGGAAAAAAAATAAAGAGGTAGAACTAATTGTGCATCAACTAGCTCGGGAGAAGAACCATCAATGTTGTAGCACCGGAAGCTTGGACATGTACCATAACGAAGGTTGGAGATTATCATCAGGCTTACAAAGGTGACGTTACCCTTTTGTAAACATTATGTTAGCAACATACAACAAAAAATTAAAGTTTGGAATATTTATCACTAAGAGCAACAACATCATGGAACTGATTCATTCTGATGTTCAACAAACGCCAATTGTATACCTAGAATGATCGAGGTAATTTGTATCATTCGTAATGATTTCTCTAAGAGATGATGGAATATCCAATTTAAAAGAAATCATATGTTTTTCCAGTTTTCAAAATTTTCAAAACTCGGATAGAACTTGAATTAAGAAAAGATCAAGTGTTTAACGATTGACAGTATGGACAAAACTTTATCACATGTTGAAATTGATGCATTTTGTCAACATGATAGCTTCAAGAGGTGATTAACAATGGCTTACACGCCCCAATAAATGGAGCGACAAAGTAGATGAACGAAACTTTATTGGACAGAACAAAAGCCAAACTAAAATTACGGGTCTAGTCAAATCTTTTTGGGATGATTTAAATGATAGAAAGGAGAACTCTAATTATAACGAGCTCCATAGTTTTCAAAACGCGTAAGCATTTTCAAAATTGAATTTTGTAGCCTTCCAAATTCCATTGCAAACCTATCTTCTTCACAAAAGAATGAGATGTTGTCTACTTTCATTTAATGATGGACAACTCATTGTTGTCCATTCACATCCACTCATATTTCAATAGCATTACTATACATCTCATTTCATTTGACTGTTAGCAATACTTTCGATATTGCATACCCATTCACTAGCAATGGCTTTAATTTTCTTCCATATAATAGTGTAACAAGATCCCAATTCTTGATCCAATCTAATGTTTCTAATTATTCTCACATAACTGTCATCGAGAAAGATAAATCCGAGTATTGAATAGCCCCATTAAAACTCGACGACTCCATCCTCAGTTAATAAACAATAAGCAATGTCATTTTCAGTAACACAATGTTCACACCAACCTAGTGGACTATTGAAAATGTCTAACTCAATTGGTTTCTTGGTTTGGTACTGTTTCAAAAGAATTTTGATCCTTATTTAACTTATCTTTCACCTGAACCATAATAGTATTTGAAATTTCTTTCATCGTGTTTTTATCTCCCTTTGCTTTTTCTTCTGCAAAAAACAACATCCTACTAATAATACAGCTATAGGTAGTGGAACCCCACAAGCGATACCCCTCTATTCCATTAGCACAACTCGAAAAGAGACACTTTCCGGATTCTTAATCCAACTTAAATCTTACTTATTCATTGTACATACCATACACACGACTTCCAAACATTTGTGAGCGAAAATAATAAGCTAGCTCACCATTCCAAACTTCCATCGGAGACATAAAAGATGGTTTAATTGTATAAAGTTAGACCTGATTCTCAATCAAATATCTAAGTGGGCAAAATGTGAATGGATGGAGATGGACAATTATAAGTTGACCATCATTAAATGAAGAGTATGTCCTGTGAGACGGGATCATGGATATATATCCATGAGACGGGTGACCCAGTTCATACATGCAAGCAAAAGTAATACTTTTGATATAAAAAATAATAGTTTTTCATGGATTGGGTCGGGTTGAAGATTTGTCTCACAAAATTGATCCATGAGACGGTCTCACAGGAGTTTTGAGTTAAGTGAATGTGGGTAGCAGCCCTTTCCTTTGTGAAAAAGAGATGGTCGCAATCAAATTTGGAAGGTTGCGAAATTCAATCTTTATCCTTCAAGCAATCTTAAAAATTTCACGAGTTTTAGATTATTATGAAATAGTTTTTCTTATTATTAAAAGAAAATTTGATTATTTTATTATGGTGCTAGAGAGAGATTGATTGCAAACCACAAAATATCAAAGTCAAATTTTTCCATCATGTTGTTGTGTTTATCCTAATATTTTTAGGAATTTTCCATGTAAAATTATGGTATTCATTTTACCATCATTTTTATCTTACAATATCTAACCGCTGCATGGGGACCGGAAAGAAGTTAATATCACGACGGTGAACAAAATGTATAGACGATTGCATAATTTTTTACGATTTAAATTTAAGAGTATCGTTGCGGTAATGATACATCACCTCTCAACTAAAAGTGAGCATATCCTTAAAATAACAAAGAACAAATAAATATGCCGTGATAAATGACACTGAATAAAGAAAAGTAAATTATAAATAACAATCGTACCAACAAATTCTGCGGTTTTATGTCACGGTGACACACACCAACAACATTATGTATATAACTCAGTGCACGACAGATCTGCAATTTGCAAGAAAACAACACAATCAACATATGATTTAACGGAATGTCAAGGAAATCAAAGAGCCCATGGAAGTCATACTGCCTTTGCTGCAGCTCGCACATATACCTGGTATGTGTATAGTCGCACATAAAAGACGGGCATGAGTTGATTCACTCTGGTGTAGTGCCTCGAAGCTCGATAAACAGTTTCTGATACATATTCCAAAACAAGATTAAGGTAGACCTCATTCTTTCCGGTGGTAGAATAGAAACAATGCTTTAGTTGCACGACATTAGGATGGTTAAGCAAGCGCATTATCTGAAGTTCCCTATTTTTGTATCTCCTATCTTGTAGAACTTTCTTTATTGCAACAGATTCACACACTTCAAGGCATTTGGCCTAAAATGCAAAGAATATCAAATGAATGCCATTAATATTCAGAATCTATAAATCGAATCAACAAACCCAAACAATCCCTTAACAATAGATCAAAAGGCACATAGTCCCTGCAAAGATACCTGATATACAACTCCAAATGAACCGGTGCCAACCACACGCTCGGCCATATAAGACATCGTCTGAGGAAAAAGATGAAAAATATTTAAATTTAAAGAGCAAGATAAATTCAAAAAATTGGAAAATTATGGTTATATGGTTAAACACCAATACAATTACAACAGAGAAAAAACGATTGTAATGTGGTAATATTTACCAAAAGACAACTCACCTGTTTCGGTTGTCCATTTCCACCGCCAATAGAAGTTACAATTATCTGACCGGCTTCGGTTCCACTTCCACTAACAACAGCAGGCTCCATATCCTGTAATAAAAATCTGAGATAAGTTTACAAAAATAATGCTACTTAAAAATCAAGATTACAACGAAATGATTGTTGCAAATACCAAAGGTTAGAAGGTGGAAATTTTGACATCCAACCTTTATAATGTCATCATGGTTATTGTCTCGAATTTTCATTTCTTGTATGCACTTTGGAAGGTTGTCATATCCAGATTTCTCATGCCTGCCACGTACATCTGATGTGCTTGCAGCAGACTCAGAGGAGTCCACTTGCCTATCTTGAGTTCTAGCATGTTTTTCTCCCAGCTCATTTTCACAGGCAAATCTTTGATCCATTTCTTTCTCTGCTTTCACTCTTTTAATGCTAGAATCGGCACCCTGCACCAAAAGTAAGAACTTTAAAAAAGTTCGCATGCCTCTATATTCCTTTCCTATTTCATTAATTATTCAGGGAGGAGCACGATAATGCGAAAACACTACCCTAACAATGAAAAAAAAATAAGAAAATAATAAGTTAGATATAAAGAGTAGTCTTCATTCGGGCTCTTGTCCCAAACTTCACCCACCTGCCTTGCCCGTAAAAATAAGTGACAATAGTATAAGGTGTAACGTTATCTAATCACAAAGTGAGTTGGAAATAGCATATTCAACTAGATGATAATAGCTTTGAAACTTAGAAGCAGCACCTATACAAGTATCAACATTCCCACTTTCCATAATCACAGTCGTTCCTTCTCCCATCCCATATATAACACAAACAAAACAAAATATGCTCCCGTTCTTGGAAAAACTTGAATCTATAAACCGGCTATTGTCTTGTTAAATGATCAATGTAGCTGCTCAATGAAAAACTATTCAGGCTCGCCATCTTGGGTATGCAGGAAACATCAAATGCAAGCCAAAAAAAAAATACTTTTTGCTCATTTAAGAGAATCCGTCTTGATATAAGTGTGTGTAAAAGCTTATCCAATCATAAATAGTAATAAATTTGCAATTAGAAGATTAAGCATAAAATTTGAACATCCCAATCAACAAGCTTTGTTGGGATACATCTCTCAGTAGTACCTTTGCATCATTCCAAATAATTTCCTTTTCTAACTTCCTTCCGAAACATTTTAGACAAAGGCACCAACGATCAAATACAAAAATTCACAAAAAAATTGTACAAGGAAAGAAAATTACGGTGTCTGAAACAGAAAAGCGGCCGGAAGCAATGCTCTTGAGACGACGCATTATATTCATTTTACCCTTCTCGTCAAACAAACACCAATGATATGAAAATCAAATCCCAGATGGAAATTCAGAAGGTAAAATAAAAATGTCTCCTTCTCCACAACCAATATTAAATCAAAAAGGACACGACCCAGGTTCTAAAATACACATAGAAATTATCTCTTCATCCAATAATCAGAAGAAAATGCAGAAAAACTCAGGAACAAAAAGAGATGAAGATTTGAAAAGCGCTCTCTCTTCCCTGCATTAAGAGAAGAGAGAATGGGTTTGGTCAAAGAAATGTCAGATGGGAAAGAAAGTTGAAAAATCAAAGATTAATTATTATTACATATATATATCATGTTTGATTTTATTATTGGTATTTTATAAATGATTTTTTAAGATCATAAAATATAATATTATATTTATAATAAATAAATATTGGGTTTTATTTTTTGAAAACAAATCTTTTAAAACTGTATGATGTTTTTAAAAAATTTATTGTGTATGACTAAAATTTTTTTATTTATTGTAATATTTTTTGGGAGAAATTAATTTTTTAAATAAAAATATATATTATTTTGTTTTTAAAGATACAAAAATTAATGTTGGAAAAATCGAACGGTCAAGAATTCAAATCCTTGTAGTTGCGACCAAAGTTTGACATTTTGAATATTGTAGAATTTGACTCTTGACCGTTGATTTTCTCTGTCCGGCGTATGTCGAGGGATTAGGAGGTTGGAACTGAATTTACCAAAATAGGCTTGAGTTGGTGGTAGAATTATCAAGTGAGCTCGAGATAATCGGGGGAATTTGGTCCCATGTCAATTACTTGAACGAGGAGTTATATGCATAATTCGCCTAAAGAAAAAGAAGGTAAAAATTTATGTGAGATGGTCTCACGGATCGTATTTTGTGAGACGAGTCTCTTATTTGGGTC